>NC_052515.1:6592129-6805502 GCF_014356525.2 Nilaparvata lugens
GAAAAAAATCAAGGTACCCCAATTTCTAAATGTCTATACGTTTTAAGGTGCCCGGAGTCCAAAAAAGTAGTTTTTGGGTATTGGTCTGTATGTGTGTGTGTGTGTGTGTGGTGTGTGTGTGTGTGTGTGTGGTGTGTGTGTGGTGTGTGTGTGTGTGTGTGTGTGTGTGTGGTGTGTGTGTGTGTGTGTGTGTGTGTGTGTGTGTGTGTGGTGTGTGTTGTGTGTGTGTGTGTGTGTGTGTGTGTGTGTGTGTGTGTGTGTGTGTGTGTGTGTGTGTGTGTGTGGTGTGTGTGTGTGGTGTGGTGTGTGTGTGTGTGTGTGTGTGTGTGTGTGTGTGTGTGTGTGTGTGTGTGTGTGTGTGTTGTGTGTGTGTGTGTGTGTGTGGTGTGTGTGTGTGTGTGTGTGTGTGTGGTGTGTGTGTGTGTGTGTGTGTGTGTGTGTTGTGTGTGTGTGTGTGGTGTGTGTGTGTGTGGTGTGTGTGTGTGTGTGTGTGTGGGTGTGTGTGTGTTGTGTGTGTGTGTGTGTGTGTGTGTGTGTTTGTTTGTGTGTGTATGATTGTATGTGCGTCTGTGTACAAGATATCTCATCTCCCAATTAACGGAATGACTTGAAATTTGGAACTTAAGGTTCGAACCCACTAGAACGTATCATACCATGACCGTGCCCGTACCGACACATGCAAAAAAATATTCTTTGCATCATTGATATGTAATGCACCCATTAGACCGTTCCGTCACCGGCCAAGCACGGAGCGTGCCATGCACGTCCAGGTCAACATTTGTCAGCCAGTATATTTTGTCTGTGACGGAACGCTCCTTGCATGGCACGTGACGCCTGCAAACCCCGTTGTAACCGCGTATGCACCGCGTTGGTAACCAGTTCACCGCTACATTCTCTTGCTAACTGACGCGTTCCCAACAACTTCTGACCGGGCATCATACGCGTATCATACGCGTATCATACCCGTATCATACGCGTACCATACGCGTAATGTACTGGCATAGACCGCTGTTGATCCGGTGTAGTGGGCATAGTTGTTATTTTACGTGCCTGGCATGGTCTGACACGGTCCGTGTCTGATACGTTCTAGTGGGTTCGAACCTTTAAGGTCCTTACGCTATAAGTATCCGACACGAACAATTTCGATCAAATGCGATTCAAGAAGGCGGCTAAAAGGGAGGAAATGTTGTCAAAAACAGGGGTTTTCGCGATTTCCTCGAGAATGGCTCCAACGATTTTGATTAAATTTATACATAAAATAGTCATTGATAAGCTCTATCAACTGCCGCAAGTCCCATATCTGTAAAAATTTAAGGAGCTCCACCCCATCTATGCAAAGTTTGATTTCAGATTCCCAAATTTTCAGGCTTCAGATGCAATTTAAACAAAAAATTCCGAGTGGAAAAGATTCAGCATGAAAATCTCTACAATTAATGTTCAGTAACATTTTCACCTGAAATTGAAAATAAGCTAATGGATAATGTTATTATCCAATTGCCAACTGTTGGCAACTGTTGATTCTATTAAATGATTCACTATGAAGAAATAGCAGATCTCGTGTGCATCCAGCGTTATTGTCCTGTCACCAGCTGGCTCAGATCTTTGTTTATAAGTAGACTTGAGATGCGCGTGAACACTAGCGTCAGGTGATCAATTTTCATAACGGCAAGGAGAGTTGTGTGAGTGCGCCTCACCAGATTTTTCAAATAAGAATTTGAATTATTCTCTCCTAGATCAATAGGATTTGTGTAAAAGAAAACAGACGAAGATTGTGATGGAAGTGAGAAGTATTGCAGTGTGGATGTATGAAGTGTGGTGAATCGGGGGGAATGGGGTTGGAAGAGAGAAAGAAAATGGTGGGAGAAAGTGAGGGTATAAAATGAAGGGTAGACGGAGAATCGTAGAAATAGGATGAAAGTGGATTGAAAGACAGAAGTGGAGAGAAAAGATTGGTCGATTCAAACTACATTTTCTGAGAGAAGAAAAATCGTAGTTATGTGCATTCAGACAATTGATAGAAATTATGATGATGATAGGAGAAATTTTGATAAGAACAGACTAAGATCGTGGATGGAGGAACAATAAGAGGAATGGCATAAATCAAGAAGTAAATGGAAAAGAGGATATGGAATAAGATATAAAAGGAAAAAATGTGAGCCAATATAGAGAAGTGAAAAATTGGATAGGAAGAAGAGGTAATGGCGGAATGGTGCAAGAAATAATCGAGTGGGTGAGTGGAAGGTATTGTTGAATAGTGAGTTCAGTAAGTGAGTAGAATATATTTTGAAAATATAAGTAATTACCAAATAAAAATATAAAAAATATAAGTAAGTACTCACACAAACATATTTCGGTGCAAATTCTCCATCCATCCAGGATTTCCCGGAAAAAAAGGATCATTAAATCTGTAGAAGGTCAAATAGGGCAAATATAAGGCAGGGAATCGACAAGAAATTGAAGATTTGAAACTACAAATAAATGAGGATTGTATAAGTGGAAACAAAATACAAATAAAAATAATTGGTGATTATTGTTAAAGGTTGAATATGAGAAGGGAAATCAACAAGGAATTGATAAATGAGGGATATACAATCTTAATGAATGTGAATTTATTGCTCAAGTAGAACCCAAAATTCAAATAGAAAATAGAATAAATTAAAATGTTCATGATACATATAGGTACATATAATTTATTACTCTACTTACGTTTCATACATTTGGTTCATCTGGTTATGGAAATTCGCCATCCATCCTGGGTTGCCAGGGAAATAGGGATCATTACTGCAACGTAACGTAACTTCTAAATAAAAAGTAGAGAAATTCGAGAAGAGAAAGTAGAGGAGTAGTAGAAAATCGAAATTTTCGAATAAATTCGGTGCCGAAAAACAAGTGACGAGGTAAATGTCAGTGAATTAAGTATGACAAAAAATGTTGTGATTTCATAACATGATAATTCTTTGAACAGCAATAAGTATTCATGGAAATCTTGGAGATAAATGGTACAGGCTCAGCCTAGTTTCCACCATTGTCATGATTATAGAGTTTTTTTATAATGGATGAATATATAAAAAGATGCAAGTAGAGTTGATTTACAATTCATTCGATGAAAATAGGGAAAGAAGACTGAATATATATACCAAATAAAGAGTTTTTATAAAATAGGGATTATTTAGTACATCTCAATAACTTTAAGAACTCAGATACAAAATCATTAGGAAATCATTTGAAAATCATTAGGAAAATTGATGAATTATTTTATTCCAATATTAAATTGGATCAAAGCTCTTCATAATACGTAATAAGTATGGGTTGACCCATTTGTGTCGAATGTTTAAAGAGATTCAGCAGTTGTTAACTGTTACTAAAATATTGTTGATAGTACTATTGGTCAAATTCTAAGTTTACCAACTCAATATACTCACTAGAACCCTGCAACAATCGCTCTGAAAAATAAGAAAAAAATGTTTAAATACTATTGTTTTAAGTTGATGTAAGTATCATCTTGATAATAATTGTATCATAGATTCACTCATCAAATGCATTTGAATAAAAAGAGATTCTTCACTTGATGCAGTTGATTGAAGCTATTTATAGTATTTTCGTGTATGTTCTAAGTATTTGATTACAACATCATTGATATCAGAACTCTTCTAATAGATATGAGTTGCTCTAGAATGAATAGTAGTTTTTGAAGTTCTAGCTTTGGAACTGAATGAATTAGACAAATTTCACTCTTAATTCAAATAAGAGATTTTACTCACACATGAAAATGAATAAGAAATAGGGTTCCAGTTATCATAACAGTAAAAGCCGTTATATCCTTCATCTTGCTTCGAATGAGAATACTCAAGCATTCGAAATAAAATTCCTTGGTTTTTCACTGAACCTTGCACAGAGATGAACATTTGTAAATGAACTTGATTTCTATAGTTGAAACCTAGTTACGTGATATGATTCAACAATTGTTATGATGACGGTGGAACAATGAAAGCTAACGAAAATCATAAATCTTGTTCATCATAATTAAGTTTGGTAGAGCTTTCGAAGATGTGTCACAGCATTGTTGAAAGAGTTTGTGTTTCATTAGTTGAATGATTTATGTAAAATTGTTACAAAGAAAACTATTGCAAATAGTGATGAAATTTCTGTGTCTTAATTGAACAATGTTTTATCATTCGATTTCCATGACAAAAAATTATTATCCTGATTTGAAAAATTATTATACATCTTATAATCCTGATATAATATAGGTAGGTCTATAATAGCAGAGACGAATAATGCAATATTAACAGTATTTTTTCTCCATGATGATACTGTATAGTAGCATATCACGCTACCGGGAATATTTTAATAAGTTGCCATTTACATTACGATTTATCAGGATGAGGCCCTTTAGAGTGTATTTCTATTTAAATTTCTACAACTCTCCATTCAAAATAATCCTGATAAACAGATATGATATGATATGCAAAGAATAAGAATATAGTACAGCTAAGTGAACTTATTCCATTCCTTTTCCCAATTATTTTATAACTTGGTTTTCTTTAATAAATGAATATCACAGTTATTCACAAGCATTCTAATAACTATAATATTCCATTTTGAATGCAAGTGTACACATAATTATTATTTGATCTTTATCTGAGCTGTCATAAGATAGTTAACTCTTCATTAAATTGAGAGAGTTATAATACTTAATTGATTTAAATTTCTGTATAAAATGTATCGTTCAACAGAAACGGAGTCTTGATAATGACGTAGAAGCCATTCCATTGAGGGCTCTTTGTAGTCGCGCACTTGTTCTAAGCATCTGCAGTACTTACACGTGACGTCCGTGAAGTTATGTAACATAGTAGATCTCTCAGTTGAATAATTGACTCCCACCAATAGCGCGAAACTCCTGAAAAGAATCAAGAGTTGAAGAATGCTGGATTCCTTTAATCTGAATCAGTGAAAGTAGCCGTAAAATTGAAAAGATAATCCCCACAAGTTCCAATCATGTACTATTCTCACTCATCATGGCTAAGCGAGAATCGATAGTCCCATTAGAATAGTATTTTCACTGTACTGGTCGCTTTCAGTGACACTGATAAAATTTGGAAATCCAGCTCGAAACTACTTTTTTTTATTGCGGATGATGCCCATATGAGCTCTATTCTTGTGCTTGAAAAAGGATTGTGCTTGTCCTTGGAATCATAAATAGTTTCCAGGATCTAGATCTCGAGTTACTATTATCTATTCTTCCAGATATTTTCTGTCAAGGAACATTTTGAAGATGGAGGAATAATAGCCAAAGGCGTCTCCCCCAAAATTGTTGTATTTCGAATCTCAAATTTGAGCTGAGCAGTCAGTTTTGAGTACTTTCTACAGTGAATACTATCCTCTGCGTTTTAGCACAGACCTTTCTATTTCTCCGTTCTTATAGATTCTAATAGATTGAACATAAGTCATCATACACATGATGAACATAATATGTGTTTGTCAAATTCCGTTCAATCTAGTAGAATCTATAAGGACGGAGAAATAAACATTTTGTTAATAACTTTGTTGTATACGCAGATTAAGTCTATGGTTTTAGAATACAAAATGGATATATGTATATCTAGAGTGAAAAGTGCTGTTTTCTCTCCCTGAGGGAAAAGTTTGAAGCCCGAGGCGAAGCCGAGGGCAACAATTTTCCTGAGGGAGAAAAAACATTTTTCACTCGTGATATACACAACATTTTTCCTCCACCTACATTTTTATAAAAACTGCTAATAAAGTAATTTTTAAAAACGTATGTGACCAAACAATGTGTTACAACGTAATCTAAAAAGTAAACAGAAACAGCTGGCTTGTAATCACAGTTCTCCTCCGACAGCACTATCTGTCGGCTAAAGTTGTAACAATGACAGCCAAAACTACAGCTATGATGAAGTTCCCGTTACAAATTAGTTAATTAGTTAATTAGTTAATTAGTTAATAAGTAATATTCGTTGGCTGATATTTTGAATAACATGGAATAAAAGAAAAAATATATACATTTTTTTAGTATAGTGATATGAAGTTAAATAATAATTTCAGCATACAAACATAAATTTTATAAATCGATCAAATGTCTGGTTGATGTATTGAATTAAGTTGGTTTAATGACTACTCTATATGCTTCCTCATCTGAGCTTAGACCTTCTGACCTATTCCAAATGTACGTTTTTAAAATAGAGATGCTTCCCATGTTATTTAAATGGAGTCACTTTTACTCCCTAGGGAGTTTTTCTGTTTTTTAGTACCGAGAGCGAAAAAGTGACACTTTAGTATCATGTTTCAGGGAGTAAAGTAAGTACTTTTGACAGTAGGTGGAGGAAAAAGTTTATTTTACAAGGATACAGTGATGCATAATGTGGAATGACAGTGACCTACTGCTGCGTAGAACTGCTGCTATAATGCAGCATAAACTACTATGACAGATAATAATAGCTCACATAACGAGCTCTGTAATTTTACGGTCACGCTATTCTCCACCTTATAATTATCGTAATAGTTTGGTTCTTGTATGACTTGTCTCAGAAATTGATTAACTCATACTGACCTTACACTGTTTGCTTACTTAAGAAAAATAGTTTCGTTGTTCACTAGGTTATCAAATTATCACTTTCCATGTATTTTTGTTTCTTGCTATTTAAACTTTTCTCAGTTATGTAGGTCTATTCACTGTTAAAAAAATTTCAATTCAATTTCAATGTTATTATTATTATAATTTTCACAAGAAGCACTGAATGGGAGAGAAAAACTAAAAATACATTTATTATTCAATAATCTATTCTCTGTATTGTCCTCAACACCCTCTTTAGTTAGGGCTACTCTTAATCATCAAGAAATAAATAGGAATAAAGAATTTACTGTGACCATTGAAACATATTTTCAGAATTTGTGAGACTATTCTCTATTTGAAGTTATTGTGTAACTTTTCTCCTCTGATAATATTATCAAAGCAACTGGAAATCTACAATAATGGAATATCATCAGCTCTGAAATTCTACATTTTTATCTCATTTTTCGAATAATAATGACTTGTCACAACTATAGTAAATCCAAATGATGATTGAGTTGGAGACAAAAGATTGTAAATACTTTGTTGACAAGCATCTTTGAATAGTTGAGAAAATTCATGGAATATTGACATGGGGACCGTAGACCGCATCATTGTTACTCACATTTTATCCTAATGGTTGAGAAAATCTGTGAATATTCTAGAGAATTCTCGAAGAAAATAAGATGAAGACGAACCGATTATTGTTGGCTCATATCTTCTTATAGTTCATAAATTTCTACGAAAAATTTCGCGATGTTTATCTCTCAAAGAGTATGACGTGTTAAGTATACGGTCTATTAGCAATTTAAAAAGGCTTGCCGATCATAAAATTCAACAGTAACTAAAGTTTCTTCAGACTGTGAAGATGTTGACTACAGCAGTGTTCTGTGTAAGTTTTATCATAGTTATCAATGGAGTTACTGAATTGTAAGTATTTTCAAACTATTTCAATCGTGTTTTCATTGTGTTCTGTAATAATCTTCTATTGTATTCCTCATTAAAATTTGGAAGTGTTCATATGATTGTTTTTTAAGTCGGGAAATATGATACTACCTGGAAGATAGAGCATGAATTTATAAATGAATTTTTATTGTGAACCAACTGGTTTGTGTGATTTTTGAGTAAGCAAACGGGATCATCCATTGGAAACTGATAACTTAATATTATGAAACAATAGTATCAAATTCTCTTTCCAGGGCTACTGAGAGTAGTTTATTTCATTTTATTCACACTCCTTGAAAATAACTCTTGGAGAGTTGAAACTAGTTGTGATAGAATAGGAGTGTACTTGATATATTTCATTGTGTCCCAATGAAATAATATCTATTCCATTCTGGGAATTCCTCGAGCTCCGTCTTTCATTTTATTACTATCTTAATCGAGAGACCGAATTATAAATAACAATCATGGACCACTCAAAGCTTTATGGTTTTGCGTGGGTGATGGGGAAGAATGAAGATAATGGGTTAGATGATGGAAGAGATGTACGATTTTTGTTCGTACGATATTTTGCCGTCCTTATGAATTCTATCAGATTAAACGGAGCTTGACAAACATCATTTATTCTAGATCATCTATTTCATTCAATAGAATTTATAGTGTAGCTTTCCTGTTTATAAATGTGTAGCTAGCCTTAGGGTGAGAACAAAACGGTCAAGTCGATAATATGTAGATATAAGCTCGCTATTGAGCTTTCTACATCTTTATCCACTATTATGTACGAGTATATCAATGACTCGAAATGTTTTTATCATTGCAAAGTTCTTCAGTGACACCAATTTTCAAGGATGACTCACGAGCGATTTACTCTTTCTGTTCATACCTTCAAATGAATCAAACAATTTTTCTAATTGAGTTTTATTGACAGTGTTTTTTGTCAGATCCCATCTAAAGAATTATTATCTTATCTCTCCACAGGGATGGAGCTAGTATGGGCATGGATTTCATGTAAGTAGGAGTTTTTGAAAAAATATTATGTAGGCTATATTTTCAATATGGTTGTACCACAGAATACAGCATACTCTGTATTTATTTTATACCCTCCGTATACACTCCGTATTTTCCACAGAATACAGCAGAAGTATTATAGGAGTTTTCTCTGGTTGTACTAAGACATCATTCTTTTCCTCTTTACATGCATATTTGAATTTTGTTTCTCTCTACTCACATCATAATAATTGTCCAATATTCAATTCATTAAACTATCATGAGAGTTCAAGTGAAGTAGTATATTACACTTATCAAACATGGAAATGATGGTCTCTACGAGTCTCTACGAGACTGACCATTCTGTTTAGTTCTCATTGGAGAACTACTGTTTGAGAGTCAAGCTAGAAGTTTTCCAATTACTTCCTTTTGGTTGAAGCTCGACAGTTCTATGTATCGATAATTGGAAGTTTTTTAATCGAATAAGTCCTGTTACTTTCTTTGTAAGAAGAGATTTCATTGAAATTTGTAGTCGACAGTTGAACTCTACCTATCCACCTCGAGAGTAGTTATCAACGTAGAATTGAATATAGAAAATATCTGTCTCTATTCTCTTTGAATCCGGATTATGGATTGATTCTCTATGAAAAGTGCGATTATAAAATTGAATGAACTTGTTGACTTGATATTGATTAATTATCCTTTCTGTAAGCTTTCATACTTTTCAGTGCATTGAGTAATTTTTGTTTCATATTTGCAGGAAAGATCCAAATTTCCCAGGCAATCCAGGTTGGATGAAAAATTTTAAGGAAAGCCTACCAATGTGAGTGAAATTCATAGATTCAATATTCAAATTGATCGTTTCACTCCTACTTCATGTATTTATCTGGTCATCCAGAGAGAACAGAACTCTAAGTTATTCTCTATCTATCTATCTATTAGTCTCTCCTCTCTGGATTTATCTGCATAGGAAATTCTGAGTATGGAGATACTCTAAGAAGAGATTTCATCTTTGTTCACCATTGTCTGGTTCTTTATACGTTGAAAAGAGTTTGATTCAGTGAAGATATTCTCATTTGCTAGATCATTGCAATTTATCAGGCCTTCATAGGCCTCAGTTGATTTTGCATCATAATTCTCCGAATGTTGATCTTTTTATAGGAACAAACCAGGTTTCCCAGGCAGTCCAGAATGGAAACGAAGATTCGAAGAGGAAATGTAAGTTTTATTCAGCCTTTGATTATAGCACTTGCTATTCATTTATGTAAATAATATATTAATCATATTCCCTCTAATTTAAACTTGAACCTACCGATTTGTCCCTATAGGAAAGGCCCAGACTTTCCCGGCAGTCCAGAATGGAAAAGGAAATTCGATGAGGAAATGTGAGTATTATATACAATATTCAAATACAATGCTATCTATTCATTCATTTCTTTCATGAATTTATTGATCATATTTCCAATAATTTTCATGCTTTACCTATTTATTTGTCTCATAATATAAGTCCTATAATATGATTATGATTATTTTCAATTGACATATTATGAAGAGTGTAGAGTTACCAGGCAGTCTACAGAGGCAAAGAAAATTTGAAGATGGAATGTGAGAATGTGAGTCTTCATTCAATTTCAAATTACAAAACTAATTATTAAATACAAATTACAGTCATTTTCATCCAATCACGTAGGTCATTAGTTTGTGGGTGAAGAGACCAAACCTCGCCACTGCTCAAAGAAGTGCGGCCGTTTAGGCAAAACTTCTTGGGAGAGGTGAGGATTTTGAGCCTGCGGAGTTTCAGAGGGGCAAAAAGAAAAAAAACCAAGAGAACAGAGATGGGTGAAACTCCAGGCACAAATTCGGGTCAAGAGGCTGAGTCAAGGGTGACCAGGCGCCCTAGAGGCAGCTTGGCCTCCCCTTCCTCAACGGAAGGACCTCCAAAGAAGGCCAGGAGTGGAACTCACGTAGGTCACGAGGACTAATCAGTCTGAAGAGACTGCCAAGCATATCACACTGAATTGCGACAAGCAACCAGGTGATGAATGAGATGTTAGTATAGGAAAAAAACTCCTGGTTCTTGTAAAGGACACAGGTATTGGTTTGCTTAACTAACATATTACTTGGGAACACAATAAGCTTCGGTTGACGTGTGGGGTTCTTTGAACCTTTGGATCCTTGAATCCGTCCCTTCAAAAACAATAAACAATAAATAATCCATCCATTTATATCACCCATGAACTGATTGTTCACATTTGAACCAATTTAGTCATTCATCTACCTATTCGTCTTATAGGAGGAGACCAGACTTTCCAGGTAGTCCAGAATGGCAAAGAAAATTCAATGAAAGCATGTAAGTTATTGGTCTACACATTATTAGCTTACATGTTCATTATCAAATTAATAATAAAAAACAATTGATTTTTTTAAGAAAAATTGAATGTTCAAACCTTCAAAGTTCATTCCTGTTGAATTCTGTATATATAATATATATATATATATATATTTTTTTTTCTTATCGGTATCATGTGAAATTCATAATTTATATGTATGTATTCGATACTCCCATATGCGGTCATGCTCGAAAGAGCTTGGATATGTGTAATGTTACTTACTTTATGTATGTAATATTGTAATAAATAAATAAATAAATTCTAGAAACTTTGAACATCACATTATGTGTTGTTTTGAAGTTTGTGAGGTTATTTCATGTTGATGTTCCCATTTTGATTACCATTATTGTATACAGTATTTGTTTTTTGCAATTGGTAAAACTTGACTAATGCTCTTCTTACTTCTTCAGGAATAAAACAATGAATATACCTCCTCCTATGGTCCCCTGTTTTCCAAAGTGTTTTCCATTTCCACAAGAGTAAGTAAACATACAATCATATTCTTTCTATTAATCGAATAGATTTATTTCGTACAGAGAGGCTAGGAGCATCTTTCTAAGATCATGAACAAAATGCAGTTTATGCAGAGTATTAATTCATGCCTGTTTTGTTGGAAGCCTGTTTAAAACGATCGAATCAGTATATCAAAGGAAAAATATAAGCTTTTTGATATTACCAAGTTTTTAAGACTTCCTTGAGCGTTGTAACGTATTGCAGTGTTGAACATGGGAAGTGAGATATGATGAAACAAAGACTATACAAAAAAAAACAATCCAACAATTTTTTAATGCTTCCCAGTGTGATAAAATTGATAAAACATGCAGGCTATTCATGCATATCTGTGTTGGAAAAGTCGATGAGAATAACCAAAAACGTGTTCCAAGCGCTTTTCAACGCGATATAACATGATTTGATACGCTTTGTAGCAAGCTATTCACTAACATCGGAGATTCACCGTGAAAATAGCATTGGAGAGATAGTGGCGTTAACGTGAGAGCCGCGCTTCTGATACGGTGGAAATTTGAAGCAACGAAATGATGTCAAAGCAAGGTCAAGTTCAGCCTAAGCAATGCTAATAGATAGAACAGACCGAAATCAAGGCTTTTGGCCTGATGGGAAAATAACATGGTAAAGATAAAAGAAACTACAGCTTGTAAGCTCACTTGATACGCCGTCATTTCGAAACATGGCAAAAGATACAAAACGCTAAAATAGTAGTTTCACGTATATAGTTACTAATATCGGAGACCGAGCTTCGCTCTGGAGTACAAAAGCATAAACAATCTATTACAAAAGAAGAAATTATAATAACATTCATAGTTCCTACAGAAATGTTCTATCTAATCACAGTAAATTGAGATTTATTCCGATAGGAATGCAAAAATTTCCCTCACAAAGGCCCGGTTGCACAAAAGCCGGTTAAATTTTAATCGTGATTGACTTCACGTGAACCAAATCAGAGAAGACCATTTCAAAAAGATTAATCTACTGGAATTAATCGGGATTAAAAATTATCCGGCTTTTTTGCAACCGGCACTTAGTAGGCCTACCTGATTGAATAATTACAAAAGTTCAACATCTGAGTCATAATTTTGACCGAGTCCTACACACGTGGATTCGCTCATTCACTTCCATAATCTACAGACGACGAAATAATTATTATTAGCTGTTTTTCCAAGGATGAATAATAATTATCCTTTTAATGTACTCTAGCGAATTTTCCTAGGGATGAAACCTAGTGCAATCGAATTTTTATATTATAAACCTACTATGTTCTGAATTTCGTGAGAATCGTTAGAGCCGTTTTCGAGATCCGGTGAAATATAAACTTCTAAATATCCAAACATCTAAACATATAAACAGAAATTGCTCGTTTAATAGTATAGGATATCAGGGCTAACAGTTTGGCTTTAGGAACTTGTTTTCCGCTGGCGCCATCAAGATTTAAAATATTTAAATTATAATTGGAGCTTATATGGGATTATAAGTAAAATTGCTCGCCCTTACTCATAAACGCATATCATTTACCTTACTAACTACGATATAATCTCTTTCAAGGTTTTTTTATATTACCTATATATTTTTTATATAGTTTTAGAACTTGAAACAGTAGATGGTAGATAATTGTGAGTAGAAATAGAAGAGAGTTAAAGGTAACGTGACTTGAAAGCTGAATCACAAAACAATTGTAAAAAACTATTACTGATCTACTTTTGTAATTTTGAAAGGTTGAATAGTGGCACTGGAAAGCTTGTAAAAAGAAATTTAGCTATGGCAATCCAAGCGAATCAGGAAAATTCTTTATTTTCCTAACACTCCTATCAATCAAAATAATTGAGAGAGGGAAAATTAGGTCAACCTTGAGTCCTATTCCAAATTTAGACCAAATGTAACAGTTCAAATGGGTATATCACCAAATCAGTATAAGTACAATTTTCAGTCTAATTGTGAACTAGAGACAAGCGTTAGTTCTACTTGATTTTAAAAATTATAATTTCAATGTGTTTTTAATTTGTTGGATAATATTTGTAATTCCAGTTGTGAGACAGTGGCAGATCCAGGCTTCGAATACCCAAAAGTGAGAGTCTATGGAAATCAGGATGTGAAAATTGAGCATCGCTCTTTCATGTGCAAGGATCCAGATTATGTGAGTTTCAATCTCATGAACTCATGGGAGGGATTTTGCCCCACGTCATTGATTGAATTTGGAGCCTCAACTCTACAATAATATTCTCTCGAGAATTCTAATGAGATTATCACTCAACTAAGAGAACGATTCAATGCAAAACTTTTCAATTGACTATTTAAACTGATTGGATAAATAGATAGAGTCCAAATTCAATTATTTGAGATGAATAGAGCACTTAATCAGATATCAAAATAGATAGATTTACAAGAAATTAGAAGAAATACACTATACTGCTTGATATTATGTGACTGTCAACCGCTGATTTAAACTGATCATAACAATAGAGATTCCATTCGATGCAATAGAAATGCAAAGGTAGTGATCGCTTATTTGAATATCCCACTTGTGATGATATTTTCATGAGCTTCTAGTGAAATCCTTTGTTCATGAGCCTATTCATGAGTTTGATTTACTATTGAATTTTACTTTGTAATTCGTACTACGGTATTCCCTACTGAATAAGGGAATGTTAGAGGTCACACGAATGCTTTGGAAAAAAATTCAGCTGTTTTTTTTTTGATGCAATAATTGTGTAGTTACTCAGTCAATAATCATCACAGTTTTAAACAGATTTTTGAATAGCATTACCGATAGAATTCTGAAACTGCTGTTGGTGGTGAAGAACTTATTTTGCTTCTTGACAAGTAATATAGTATTGTTAATGAGCTGTATTTTTTTCAAAACTTTAATTGATGATTTAAAATGATAACACGGGAATTCCAGATGATGGTGTCAAACTTGATTATTGCAGCTCTTATGGAGAATTGAAAGTATGTGGTGTATTTCACAAAAAAATGTTTGTTATTCATTTCACTTCTCGTTTTATATGATTTTGATCATGAAACTTATTTTCTCCACTAGGGCACGGATACTTTCTACATGCTCCAAACAGTGGTTCTGAAAGGAGAGCATAGCACTACCAAAACGGCAAAATTCTACAACAAAAAGGGAGAGATGATAGATTATTGTAAGTAAAATTATTTCTCTCCCACCTACGAATCTCGTATTTTTTCAAAGTTGGGGTTTTTAATTATTATTGCTGTAATTATGATCAAAATAGTTATCACTGAGTTTTCCCTCTAATAGTTTCATAACTATAATACAAATATTATGTCAATACTACATTCTGTAAATCATGTCAATTTTGTATTCACTTGAATTAACAATACCCTAATAAATACTATGAGTTACATACACTCCCTCACTTTTTTCGGCTTATTTATGTTTTCATTTCAAGTCATTTTAACATATCATAGTAAAAAGATAGCATGATAAGATGTTCCATGATAGGGCGTTTATGTCCAAAGTTCACTACCAACTCAAGCCGATAGTCCTAGTAGTTATTTTTCGTTGAGAAAATTGACGCTGGTAGTATCTCATATTGTGCCGCTCTTACACTTTCACCCGGCCAAAACAGTAATATTAGGCAATTATAGTCGACAGCTTAAGTAAAACAAAAATCGACTAGGAATTTGGAACATAAACGACCTATACAATGAGATATATTATTATTATGAAAACACTGGGATGTTGTAAGGAATATTACTAATACTATATTTTTATGATAATATTTTCTCCATGTGATTTAATAGATTAAATATTATTGAAAAAATCGATAATAATTCTGTTATATTTTTTGCAGCTCCTAAAGTGAGGCTTGTGCCAGCCAATGAGGACTGCTCGAAGAGCGATGAAAACATTTCATCATCTTCAAAGCTTACTTTATAATGATTGCCAATTCAAAACTAATATTGAAAAGACGTTACTGAAATTAAATTAGTTTGTACAGTAATCGAAATCAATATCATGCTTGAATATTTACAAGTTTCATCTTCTTGTTCTTCTTCTTCCTCGTTCCCTCCTTTCTCACCGTCTCGTTTTTTCTTCTCATTCCCGTTTCCCCACTTCTTACAACATCTTCTTCATTCACCTCTGTTCTCTTTCTCTGCATTGTAATTTCATTCCCTTTATTTCTCTATTCCTTTTTTCCTTCATTTCCCTTTATCCCAGAGCTGTTTAATTTCCTCCTAATCATCATCCGAGATTACTCCAACGAAGATATTTTCCAACTTATCATTGTGGATGATTTTCAATTGTGACACTACTGCTTCAATACTTTAGTCTACACTAGATAGAGAAAAATAACTAAATTTCTTGCTTTTTCCATAATATTATGAATATTAAGTTGCTGGTGAAATGAATTCTAGTATTTGTGAAACACCACCGCCTTAGAGTGACTAATTTTTCATAATATATCATATAATTTTTATATACTATATGGATGGATAATTAACGTTTAAGACTCCCGGTAATTTTTTGCTTAATATCATCCTTTATTCTGAATAAGATTAATATATTTTGATTCTTACTTACTATAGAGTAGCCTATCAAGTATATTTTATTTTAAATTTTATTTAGCTTTATGATTTGAAGTTTTTGAATTTTCCTTTTTTTCCAACTTCTATTAACCCTATACCCTATCAATCATCCTTAGATAATACCTCATACTCATTTCTAAATTCCTAAACTCCCAGTTTCATGATTATTTTTCTATTCATGTATTTTATTATTTGTAGGCACCTGCTGTAAAATCTTTTAGGTTTAAGGGCCGATTTTGTAATGAATTTTACTGAATAAAATGATTGATTGATTCTCCTTTTTCATATTTCTTCTTATTCTTCTTCATCTTCTTCATTTCATTCACTATTACTCCTCCTCCTTCTTCAACTCCCACTCATCAACCTCCTTTACCATCTTCTCCTTTATAATTTCATCTTTATTCCCCTGTTCTCTTTTTCCGACTTGTAATTTCATTCCCTCCATTCTTTTCATATTCCTTTTTTCTCTTCTTCTTCTTTTTTCCTCTCACTGTTACTCCTCTTCCTCCTCCAACTCCTACTCCTCAACTCCTTCACCACCTTCTCATTCACCCATATTCCGTATTCTTCTTCTCCTTCACCTTCTTTTTCTCTTCCACCTTCTTCTTCTTCTCCTCCTCAACCCTCTCCTTCAACACTCTTCCTCCTGCACCTCCAATATTCACTCTTGTTCTGATTGTTATGGTTTTTTTTACAATCAAAATGATGTTCTGAATCTCAAAATCCTCTCAAATTCGTACTTTTCTCCACAGTTCTCAGTTACTTTATTTGTCTTATCCTTATCCTTATCCATTATTTCGTCCAATCTGTCTTCATCCAATTCTTCTCTTCCTCTCTTCATTCGATATCAGGGGTCTTAAAATAACAAAAATAGATACAGTTCTATCATAAATGAACTATCCTTTTTTCCCCCAATGTCATAATTATATTATGATTATGGTATCTTATACAATAAATCATTTTGAATCAATATGAATAATCTTTTCTAGTATCTCCTCATGCTCCCCCTTTTCTTTCACCTCTTCCTTCTCCTACTACTCTCCTTCATCATCCTCCTTTCCTTACTCCTCCTCCTCCACCATCACCTTCTTCTCCATCTCCTTCCTCTTCTTCCCACTCAATACCGCTCTCCTCATTCGCCATTCTCAACATCCACTCTTCTCCTCTTCTCCTCCCCTTACAATAATCATTACTTTATCTCCTTGTCTTCTCTTCAAAGCATCTTCTCAAGCTTCTATCTTTCAAAAGGCGCAGCTTCCACCTACCATTTACCATATCATCTGTCATTTCATCGTCAACCATAAATTATTACTCACAACAATTATGTGAAAAAATCCATAGTGCACACAAAATTGCTACTTTTTCACTATATCCAAGTTCCTCCGGAATTCCCTATCAGACAATAGTATAGTCTCATACCTATATTTATAAGAAATTCAAAACAAGATACATGAGAATGAATATAGATAGATATACTCAATAGTTTGGGAGCTAGTTTTACAAGTTCCCCCAGATTCAAACATAGATATAATTGCTATGTATGAATTTCACAATAATGACGTTGGTACCTCATACAATTTCATACCTGTATTTCTAGACATTATTCAACTACATATAGATAGATATAGAGATTCACCAAGTACAATAGATGCTTTTTTCCCTTGTACACTTGCATGTAAACATAGATATAATTGTTTAGTAATTGAAAAATTGTGCCCGCTCATGTTTAGTTAGTCGATTACAGGTCATGCTCACAAAGCGCTTGTTTACTATAATTGAGAGTTAGTAAACTAGAATTAGATTGGCGACTATAATTCAACATGACAGTAGCTAAGCTCCCAGGCAAATTTGATTATTTCTTTTGTATCGGATCTCCAAGACTTTTAATACTTTTTTAATCGTTTCACATGTGTCCTTTCTTGAGGTGCCTTGAGATCAATTTTGAAGGATGTTCAAGGACTTTTTCCCAGTTTTCAATTTTAGTATGGGAAGGTCGAGTCAGTATTAGTTTTTGACGAGTCAAAACAAGTCATAACTGTGCTGAGGACGATACTAGTGTCGTATGTAACAGGATAGGATTGTAATAGGATACATCGGACGGTAGTTCTCTGATTTTGTGAGTGATTCGAATGAAGAGTCTCCAGTAATGAAGTTGCCGCTATTTGGATTACTGGCCATCTTGTGTCTCAATGAAGGTAAATAAATAAACACATTTATTGATTCTTTCTATCTATCCTTTTATCATTTTTCTCTTACAAGAATGCACAAATCAGGGTGAGAAATCTAAGGATACCTACCTTGTATTATCCCTCTACTAAATTTGGTAACATTAGAAAGTCATAAATATTGTCTTCTAGGATATTGGCTAATATTGAGCTTCAATTTGAATTGCTTTTCTGTATTCTGTATGCTATTTGATAAGAATCATGCTCAAAGAAACTTTGAGTTTGTATACTTTGTACTATATACTAACTGTAGGCACTTCGAGTACAGTATTTCATAGATCATCGTGAAACTCTTCACACAGGAAATACTGAACTTCCAATTCATTCTATATTTCATTTAATTTTAGAGATCAATCGCAATTATAATTTGTTGATCAATATTCGATATATGAGAGTACATGATAGTATCTTGATGGCATACATATGATTTGTTTGCTCAATCAGAGTATTCATACGGTAAGCAACATGGAAATAATATACTTGACAGGTTAATAAGCGGTTTGCATCAAAACAAAATCAATATCCTGCACATAGAAGGATAGTAACATACTTCAATGTGCATGATTTATTCAGAAGTGAATATGATGATGGTGTCTGTAATAGGAGGAAAGCTACAGAAACGATAGTGCACCAGCAAATTCATCAATAAGTGAGAATTAATTGTTGTGTAATGGCTACCTCACGGCTCTTGAGAGAAACTCAGTCTTGCTGCTTGAATTTGACTGCTAGATAGAGTACGTATATCATACAAGGATTTCCATGTAACAGTTTATAATATGTACATACTCTTAACCATTCTGGTTATTGTTTGTACAGTGTTCATGTTTGTTTTGGAATGAATTTCAATTTTAAAGAGTACTATTGAGTGAAGAAACGGATGATCAAAACAAAGCAAGCATCACTCAACTCTGTGAGTTCAGTCTCAGAATAATCAATCTAGAATTTTTCATGTACAGAAGTTTTTTCTGGTTCAGTCTAGTCGCATATTGATAATCAATTAGTTTTATAAATTATTATTCCCAATAAAAAATATATAATTCCATAATATTTCTACTGTATTGATTACAGTTACCTCATCAGTTGAAGACACACTACATTACAGACTGAGAGACATCCCTTCAAGACTGCAAGGTTTGGCCAAAGAAATCTTCCCTAATGGAATTCCCAACGAATTCTTGGACATGTACATACCCACTAATGCCAACAGCTCAATATGTAGGAATCACAGCGCAGTCTACTTGCAGGAGTTCAAGAACTTCACACCGTGGGCTCTACAGAGTGAGTACACTTTACACATTCTGCTTTTGGAAAATTTTAGATAAATAGTATTATTTAGTTGAACAAGATAGATATATAGATGATAAATGACTTTTATTTACATTTTAGAATAAAAGTGATTTGGGCGGAATTGAGGCAATAAGAGCCACCTCTTCCACTTGACCCACGATTATAAGTTACATAAGAATAAATAATATACTTCACAATTCTAAAATGAAATGATAATTTACAATTCCAACATATTAATTAAACAATAGCAGTAAGAGTTCCTGATGAGAAATTCACTGTTCAATTTTTCAAGTAGTAATTTAGGATAGAAAAAATTAGGTCATTAGTCTTTAGACTAGATGGCTATAGTATTGACCAATAGAAAAAAAGACAATTCCAACAAAACAACTTAATCAATATACTACAACTAGCGATTGGACGAGCTGATATTTTATCACTCTGATGAGTTGAGAGACATGAACCTGTTATTCCCGCTATTCCTGAAGCTCAGTTTCCATTTAGGAAATTGGTAATATCATAATAACACAATGAGCCGCGCTAGAACATTGAGTGATTTTTTACAATGACTCACCTATTGTTTCCATTTCGGGACAATCTAAAAAAAAACTGGGTGCAATGACATCGTAGTCGCTAACTTACATCAAAACTCTAGTGACCTTGATAGTCCAGGCAATGAATGCTCAAAAAAGGCTATAGAGGGAAATGTTTGGAAGACAATTTCCGACCCCGCAGTTCTGTTTGGGGTAGTGAGGAGGTAAACATATCAAAAGTCCCCACCCCTACCCCATGTTTTAAGGGGGTGGGGGTGGTTCAAAGGTACCATTTTTTGGTTTCTCGCATATAACTCGAAAAATATGTATCTTTCGGACATAACTGTTACATACAAAATTGAAGCTTACATAATTTCCTACAATATCAATTCACAACTTTTTCTATATCTTCTCTAGCTTTCGAGTTTGTTCGAGTTTGACTTTTTATACGTAAACTTTTGATATGTTTACCTCATTACTACCCTCAACAGAACTGCGTGGTCAAAAATTATCTTCCAAACATTTCCCTTCAAAACCTTTCTTTGACTGGACTATGAGTACTATAAAAATAATGTAAAAGAGGCTGAACATCCATATTTTTGGGTATTTTCGAAAATCTAACATACGCACACAGTATTTGAGGATGCTTGATCCAAATCAGAAATCAGAATCCTCCCATTCTTATTACAAGAGAGTTGAAATTTGAGGAGAAGTAGATAGGTGATCTATAGTGTAGGGCCAGTAAACTATGATACCGCAGCAACTTTGTTTTGCGGCACATTTGTGTGGTGCATTTCTTGCGGAGAAACCGCTGAGTAAATAATGTTGTAGATCGTTTCCATTTCTACAGGCTCCCGTAATTCGATGTCGAGTCATGTTGCTGCGTTAAATAGAATAGAATAGAATAGAATATTTTTATTTCACTTGCTCATAACAACAAAAAAGTTTTACATATCAACTTAAAAAAAATGTAGTAGTTCAAATAAATTTACAACTGCATAATATCAGAATAAAACATAGAATTATAACCACATACAGTAAAATAAAATTTTGATCTTTCTGCAATTAGCCTAACTAAGTAAAATATTAGAAACAAATGATGATTAGGGCAAGTGAAACAAATTACTACTTGCAAAGTGGTAAATAATAACACTTGAGTGCAAGTAGGAGTCAAATAATAGATTTTAGTTGCAAATAACAAACGCACACACACTCACTCTCTCTCACACACACACACAATAATTTATTTTCAGGGCAAGACTCGGTCAACTGAACAATAGATCAAGATAAAAAAACAAATTTAATTCGATGATTGAAATTAATAAATAGGAAAGAAAAAATCTGAAATTGATAATTTCAAAGTGCTGGTCTATGTGGGCTCATCTCAAGACAGTAAACCATCGCTTAACATCATCTGGAAGATATTCAAAAAGGCAAGGCCTCAATTTCGATTTGAACTTTCTATATGTATTTATACTTTTCATGTCAGGTGGCAGAATATTATAAAACTTGGGGCCCAGAAACAGAAAGCTTTTTTGGAAAAGAGTACATTTTGCCCTAGGTCCTCTCAACAAACCCAGAGTTGCCTGACGTGTCTGCTGGGTATGATTATTCTCAATTATTATAGGTTGATCATAGCTTCCACTCATCCTGTAAAACAGAGCCAGCACCTTGAAAACATACAAATATCGAAGAGGAAATGCATTAATTTGTTTGAAGTAAGGGAATCTGTAGTAATGGAAATCTGTGATGTTGAATTAGCACATCCATAGATGGGGCCCAAAAGTCACTACCTAATTGACCAAACGAAGTGAGGTCTAAGATTCAAGTCGACGGTTTGGCAATTCTCTTAATGTTTGAATGTTTAAATGCTTGGATGTTTAAATGTTCATATGTTGCGCATTCACGGCGAAACTCGGTTATAGATTTTCATGAAATTTGACAGGTATGTTCCTTTTTTGATTGCGCGTCGACGTATATACAAGGCTTTTGGAAATTTTGCATTTCAAGGATAATATAAAAGGATAAAGGAGCCTCCGTCATACGCCAATATTAGAGTAAGAATCAGACTATAGAATTATTCATCATAATTCAGCTGACAAGTGATTACACAGACGTGTGGAGAAGCAAGTCTATTGCTGTATTTCCATAAGGTCTATAGTTTCAATCAGGTACTTGTGGATGAGAATACTGCGTGAGGTCTACTGTTCACAGAACTACTAGTCTAAAACTTGGTTACATAACTCACTGGACACCCCCCCCCCTCCAAAGAGCCAATGGATGCTCACTACCGTCTGCAATTTTTATTAATTCCGCTGTTATCCCTTGAATTGAAAGGAACCCATAAAATGCTGTCATTCTAAACGCTGATCTTTCTAGGACCCTTCAAGATTTCATTTTGAGCTCCTTCAAAAATTTCAAGGATGCAGTGTGCGTCAACCCTCCTCCACCACCATGGGGATAACTTCATGAGCAGGTAGTCCACAACTCATAGCTCCATTGGTTACCCATTCATTTCACCAACTACTCCAATGTTTCGTAAAGTCTCCATCACATGATTAAGTTACTATTATATTATTAGTGAAATTCACTACTTATCAAATCTATGCATAATATCGATAATATTTCTTTCTCTTTTCATTCCTCATTCTTATTCCATTCACAGTGTGGGACTCTTCTGGTAAACTGCCAGTCGGTCTGTACTATGGAAACTTCTATCACTTGGGGAGCTATGAGGAATGTATGGAAGTGACGTCATCCTCACCTTTCAAAGTTAGAAGCTGTCTCGTGCAATTTGGCAACATGATTCGGCCACAGAAGACTCCAAAAAACTGGGTAATTGTTTATTTCATAACAACAAACCATTATTATTACCAACTACTATTATTACCGTGAATATAATAGTTGAGTAATACTTCAACTGCACGTCTAGTAAGCATTACTCTGAAACTAATCGAATATTTAGGCCTATCGATTCATTCAATATTTATTAGATATTTATTTGGGAAATAATGATGGGTTACCCTTACAGATTGAAGGAAACCAACTCCAACCAGTTGCAAGTTTTAAGTACCTAAGTTCAAGTGTACAGAGGTAGACCTACGATGAGGTGGGGAGATAGAATAGCGGCAGACTTGCGGGAGAGTGGTTGGTGGAGAGAGGAAGCATATATTAGGATAGGGCTTTGTGGAGAGGAATGCCGACCCCATTGAATGGGATAAGGTACAGCCAAAGAAGAAGTAGAAGAAGAAGAAGAAGAAGAAGAAGAAGAAGAAGAATAAGAATAAGAAGAAGAAGAAGAAGAAGAAGAAGAAGAAGAAGAAGAAGAAGAAGAAGAAGAAGAAGAAGAAGAAGAAGAAGAGAAGAAGAAGAAGAAGAAGAAGAAGAAGAGAAGAAGAAGAAGAAGAAGAAGAAGAAGAAGAAGAAGAAGAAGAAGAAGAAGAAGAAGAAGAAGAAGAAGAAGAAGAATTCAATATTTATTCATTCATTGATACAAATCATAAATCTCATGGATCATTGAATTTATAGACTATTGAATCTATAAGTTGAGTCGAGTGGTCAATTCGATGAAATTTCCTAGAGAACGAACCCAATTCTACAAGTATCATATCGATTGCAAACACCCTCAAGACTTTAGTACGGTGGAAAAAGATTTGTTATTGGTATTTATTCATAACTTCATAACTTTTGGAGAGTTTTCAAGTTAAGAGAGTATTTTGTCTCAGGAATGGCGGTTCACAATGCAAGTCAATGCTTTCTGTCAGTAGACTATTTTTATTAGAGTTTGATATTACTGTTGATAAATGAATAATTCATTAATTCCAATTATGGAAATCAAAGAGAGCAAAATCTTCCTCACTATTTTTAAATCTAACTATATTGTTCTATTAAATAAACAAATGTATAGATATATAGAAGTTTTCTCTGGTCAAACCTTAGAAAATAAGAAAATATTTCAACGTCAAAAATTCAAGCACATCAATCTACTACAAGAAAATGCATAAAAAACGTCAGCGGATCACATGCAAGCAGCCATTTTGTTGTAGCATCGTCCCTTATTCCAAGATCAATTCTCATGGCTGATAATGTCATATAGACGCTATCTTGTGGGAGGTTAATATTGAACCAATGGCGAGCAATTATCGAGTTTATCAATATAATTCGAATAGAATACCAATGAAGTTTTATTACCTAAGACTCTTATCAAGGAAGAGTTAACATGATGTAGAGATAAATTGGATAAATAGATACATCGGATAAATGTATAGATAAATTGGATAAATAGATACATCGGATAAATGTATAGATAAATTGGATAAATAGATACATCGGATAAATGTATAGATAAATCGGTTAGCATTTACCAGGGACAAATAATGCAATTTCATATTCTATTACTAATTTGTACTGAGAGATTGTAATACTCAGTTAGATGGGCTACTACAACAATGATTAACTTTGTTTATCAACTAATGATCAATTCTTAGAAAAACGAATATTATTTTTTTTTTTGTTAGTTGATCATTTCAATAAAGATCAATTTCTCAAGCTCTACCTTGAACCTTAATTTGAAAATAGACTTTTGAAGTTGGGTTCTGAACCACTGTAGAAATAGATCCAAAATTACATCTATTTGGTTCAAGTTTTCATAAGTTATTTTTTATATACTTCCCATAATCAGTTTCAGGAAGAAGTAGACACTATCACAGGTGGTATACCAGTTCTGAAGGAGAGACTGACAATAGCAATGTGTCTGCCAGCTTCTTGTAGTCTAGAGGATTTAAGACAGCATTACCAGCCTCTAGCCAGCAAGTTCAATTCATCCTTGCATTTCGACCAGTATAGTTGTTCGAAAACTATTGAAGAGATGAAAATCACTAAGCTGGAGATGTTCTCTTTGTAAGTTTTACAGATTTCCACTTTCATCATATTGTTTTGTTTTTTTAGGGAATTTTCATTTCACCCTCTTATTCTGTTCTACGAGCATTACTTCCAAATTTTATTGTACAGAAGTTATCTATCATGAGGTTTTAATAAATTACGGATCAAGTGGTTTTATTGTGGAATAGCATTAGTTATCCATCATGAGGGTTTAATAAATAACGGATCAAGTGGTTTTATTGTGCAATAGCATTAGTTATCTATCATGAGGGTTTAATAAATTACGGATCAAGTGGTTTTATTGTGGAATAGCATTAGTTATCCATCATGAGGGTTTAATAAATAACGGATCAAGTGGTTTTATTGTGCAATAGCATTAGTTATCCATCATGAGGGTTTAATAAATAACGTATCAAGTGGTTTTATTGTGGAATAGCATTAGTTATCCATCATGAGGTTTTAATAAATAACGGATCAAGTGGTTTTATTGTGGAATAGCATTAGTTATCCATCATGAGGGTTTAATAAATAACGGATCAAGTGGTTTTATTGTGGAATAGCATTAGTTATCCATCATGAGGGTTTAATAAATAACGGATCAAGTGGTTTTATTGTGGAATAGCATTAGTTATCCATCATGAGGTTTTAATAAATTACGGATCAAGTGGTTTTATTGTGGAATAGCATTAGTTATCCATCATGAGGGTTTAATAAATAACGGATCAAGTGGTTTTATTGTGGAATAGCATTAGTTATCCATCATAAGGGTTTAATAAATAACGGATCAAGTGGTTTTATTGTGCAATAGCATTAGTTATCCATCATGAGGGTTTAATAAATAACGGATCAAGTGGTTTTATTGTGCAATAGCATTAGTTATCCATCATGAGGGTTTAATAAATAACGGATCAAGTGGTTTTATTGTGCAATAGCATTAGTTATCCATCATGAGGGTTTAATAAATAACGGATCAAGTGGTTTTATTGTGCAATAGCATTAGTTATCTATCATGAGGTTGTAATAGATGTCGCGAATATTGCAGTTAGAACCTTGTCATAGTCAACTTGTCAAACTATGAAGATGACAAAGTTCTAACTGCACATACAACCATTTCAAATCAACCCATACTGAAATGAAGGAGATTAAAAAAACTATTAAGGTTCTAATCAAATGAAAAATTTTATTTTGCAAACAGATTTTGTTCAAAATAATGTGAATAATATGCAAATAATGACATATTATTGAGCAGTAGAGTTCATAGTTATTTTCACAGTACAGTAGAGTTCACAGTACATTAGAACTGTAAAAATATTGTCACTTATACACTAATAAATAACACTAATACTAACACTAATACACTGAATACACTAATATAATTGTGACTGTAAAAAATTATTATGGTTCTAATCAAATGATTTTTTTTACAAACACATTTTGTTCAAAATAATGAGTACGTTGTAGACTATGTTAACAATAATGTAAAGAATATTAAATGGAAAGAATATATGTAAATAATGATGTATTCAGCAGTGAAGTTTATGGTTATGCTCACAACATTAGAACTATAAAAATATTGTCACAAATACAGTAAGTGACTTTAATAGATTATTATGGTTCTAATCAAATGAATTTTTTTACAAACACATTTTGTTCAAAATAATGAGTACGTTGTAGACTATGTTAACAATAATGTAAAGAATATTAAATGGAAAGAATATATGTAAATAATGATGTATTCAGCAGTGAAGTTTATGGTTATGCTCACAACATTTGAACTGTAAAAATATTGTCACTGGTCAGCCTAAGAAGTTATACGTAAGTTACACATCAATATTCTTACTATCAGGTGAATAGGACCTAGTTCATCTAGTTCAAATGAAGAACTGTCATGTAAAATGCCCTGTCTTGCAGTGGCATAAAAGGAAATGCCGCTTTCAAATCCTTCTTTTTTGCGTCAGAGATTTCTTCTGGACATTTTTGAACTTTTGGTTTAATTTGAACTGCTTGTAAACCGGGTGAACTCTTTGGAACCTTTTTCGATGCCCTTCTAGGCACCTCGTTGAACTTTATGTTGCCACAGTTGATTGGTTCATAAGGGTCATGACTAGTTTTGAAGTATTTCCAAGAGCAGCTGGGCTAGAACCAATCTTCTCCTACAAATTGGTTTTGCAAGATTCTCTCTTTTCTTCCTGAAAACAAATTAAAAGTAATTAGGCTTGCATTTCAAAACTCAATAAATATTCAGAAAACCCCCAATTTCGAGAAAATATTACAGTACCTAAGTTATGTTTATTTGAAATATTCTAGACTTAGGCTATAATAAATTGATAATTTTTATCAGTCAAAAAAAGAAAATTCCATTCCTTACATAGGCTACTAAAAAAAATCGTGATTAACAAAGAGGATTACATCTCAAAAGGGATGATACACATGAAACTATAATGATGAAAAGTATAAATTATTCAAAATTTAAATATAGTTATTATAATTATAAGTTATTACTTCAACAACCTGAGCTTGCTTGAAACCTGAGGTTCCTTCAACCTGTTACAACCTGAGATTGTAAGCCTAGACTCTTTATACCCTGGGTAATATAAGGAGAAAATAACAAAATATGAACATAAATACTTAAGAATAAGCGAAATTTTCGTAAACTTACCTCTTGTTAGTAAAAATACTAAAGCATTCTTCATCAGAAGATGATGTTGGTGGAATAAATTCATCAGAATCATCGCAAGAGAATAGGTCGGATGAGCTTTTATCACTTCCAATTTCATCTTCATCCATTATGGAAGAAACGACTAAAATATCTAACTTGGATTCAATAAAATGAGCAATAAATCATAAAATACTTTGAAACATACAAGGATAACCTCAAAACTTCACTTCTTACTTAGCTGCTGCATGGTGACACAGGAAAAACAGGGCTGCAAGAACAAATTAATATCAAACAGCTGATTTTCAGCAGTTAGAACCTTGTCAACCTGAGACACTATCTTCTTATTTGTCAGTTACAACCTTGTCACTCTTATTAGTTCCATTATTTGTCAACAGATCGCATTCAAAGTGAGTTCTCTGTATAGATATGGTTTAATACATTTCAGAAACAACATAACCTCAATTTGACCAGAAATGTCAGTTAGAACCATGTCAAACCAATGGAGCGAATTTTCTTATATAATAATGATTCTAATATAATTCATTTCAGTGTAATGCTGCCCTGTATGTTCGCTATAGTGCTGCTCGCCACCATTATTGATGCATATTTTCTTCATTGTTTCAAAAAAGGTAAGATAATTATTGATGATTTGAACCATTGAACTCTAAAAACTTCCCAATTTTCTGAAGGGTTGTAACAACAATTATCAGTTGTACATGGGAGATTGTACTATTCGTATACTATCTATTTCAACCACTTCACTTTGAGCGTTAATCGTGGTTTTCTGACAAAAATTTCGAAGATTACTGCTTAAAGATTATTATTGGTGGATGAAAGTATTAATAAAGGCGGATTCTGTATCATTTCACTGATACTGGATCTGAATCAATTCTTTTGTTTGAGGCTGTCACTGATTCGTTATCAGAATCACTATCAGAGATATCAGTATCAAACTCACTGACCGGTGCAGTTGAATTATAATATTCCTATGAGTTCTAATTGGACTATTCACACTCAGCCCGGCTAGACGGGTATGGATAGTCCCATTAAAACTTATTGGAATAATATTATCACTGTACCTGACAGGTTTACTGATATCGATATGTGGGAATACTCCTTGAGGTGGTGAGAACAAAAATCAAACGGTGCTGGCGATGTGGGATATGTGTTTAGAGTAGGGTGTACAGACATCCGAAAAACCGTTGATTGTCCCAGTTTCCAAACCAAAGTTATGAAAACCATTTCTGGGAGAATCAAAACATTTTAAAGTTCCGGATTTTTGTGTTGAATAGCAACAATTTTATTCAATTGGAATACCTTGTATATCTTAATAAGTTGCCCAATATGTATTGTGTAGAGTTCTACAATTGCGTTTCAAAACAAAAGTATATTATCAAGAAATTTACGTATTGTTACGCTACAATTTGTGTTCTTATTTTATTAATTTTGAAGGGTACTATAATTCTATTTCATAAATACAAGAAAGTAGCCCTGAATTCATACATCTTAAAAAATAATCAAAGAAGCTGGAATCAACAAAATATACTTTCCCTTAGGATAAATCAACTGCATCCACATTTACAGGTGGATTTCAGTAGAGATAGAGCTCAATTCAATTTATAAGCAACTATTGCACATCACAGATCATATGATTCGTTTTACATTTTTTTTTGTGTTATTGTCAACAATGTGATAGTAT
Source organism: Nilaparvata lugens (assembly GCF_014356525.2). Classification (NCBI taxonomy): domain Eukaryota; kingdom Metazoa; phylum Arthropoda; class Insecta; order Hemiptera; family Delphacidae; genus Nilaparvata; species Nilaparvata lugens. Next base: position 6,621,365 of record NC_052515.1, read on the forward strand.
CAAAGGATCAGGAGAATGTGAAGTTTGATATAACATGGGATAGTGAAATATTGGAAAGTGAGAACAGCTATGAATATTTTGGAACATTTTTATTTATTTTATTTATTTATTGTATAAAATAGTATAATCATAATACAATTATGACATTGGAGGAAAAAACTAGGCTAAGCCTGTACTATTTCTCTCCAAAAATTTTGCTAAAATGTTAATGTTGTCCAAAAGATAAGGTTATATAGTCACACACTGCTTCGTCACTTGATTTTCGGTCCAGAAATGATGATTTAAAATTTTGAATTTTGAAGGTTGATTTTATACTCTAAATGAATCACAATAAATTAAAAACTTTGAAAATATTGCACTTATTTAAAAAATTTGAATACAAAATCAAAAACCTACTCACTATTTGTTATTCACAGCTCTAAAATATATTTAGACTGTCAAATATTATATTTTTATCACATATTTTCTTACATTTTCAACAGACTATTAATATCTGCATATTGGAAAGTTGATGAAGAGATAGACAACAGAGTAAGGAAAGCCAACCAAGTGTATTACCAGCTTAGCAGAACCATCCTGGGTAAACGAGAAATAAGCCAGGGAGCTAAAATAAGGATATACGAGTCAATATTTAAGCCAGTTCTACTCTATGGAACAGAATGCCTCACTATGATAGAAAAGCACAAGAGTGGAATTACCTCCTCAGAAAAAGATACCTAAGGAGGGTGGTTGGAAAAACCAAAAGAGATATAGTGAGAAAATAGTATGATCAGAGAAACATCAAAACAGGAGGAACTGATTATCACTGTTCACCGAAAAACCTTTGGATGGTATGGCCATGTAGCTCGGATGAGTGATGAACGAAAGGCAAGGCTGGTTATAAAGGCAAGACCGGAAGGGAGACGTGGCAGGGGACGACCACAACTGGAATGGGATCAGTATGTAGAGAGTATAGCTGCTGGAAGAGGAAAGACAATGAATGAAGTAAAGAGAATGGCACTGGATCGTATAAAGTTTAGAGAATGGTTGAATTCAGGCCTACTCACATGTATTAATTAACACCTTGACTAAGCGTAATGGTTATTAATAGGTTTATTGGTTTATCGTTTTTATTCATTAATATTGATCTAGTGAAATTCATCGTGAACTGTCAGCATTGGTAGAATGGGAAGCATTGATTTTATTCATAAGGAATGCTGCCAGATTGAAGTGAATCTTCCTATAGTTTATTTATGAATATATTACAATTTTCAGTTTGCAATGCGAATATGCAATATATTTATCTCTCTGATTTCATTACAATTCATAGGATTTTTGAAGGAGTTGATTCGGTCTTTCTCAGCTGGTAGAAACGGCAGTTACCTGTTGAAGAGTAGTGACAGCTTCTCATCAATTGATGGCATCCGTTTCCTGAGCGTTCTCTGGATTATGATGAGTCATCACTCTCTGTTCGACATTGTCAAGCCGGCTGTCAACTATTTGAACATATCACAGGTAACTGGTGACGAGTCATGGAAATTGGGCGAAAAATCATCAATAAATTTTCCTGTCACATTAATAGTTATTGGTATCCAGCGTTTTCAAATAGTTTAAAATTGAAGAAATGAACTAGTAGTTATTATATTCGTAATAATTTTATTGGTATCTAACACTTTCAAATAGTTTTACGTTGAATTAGTTATAGTCTACCAGTGGCTATTATTTTTCTTAGTTAGTATTTGTGTGGTAATTGTGTTGGATTGTCGATTGCGGATGAATTGAATTGAATCGCTACCCTTATTTCAAACCTGGAGGGTGAGGTTTGGGTGCAGCTGGTCCTCTCTTCCACTTAACCCTTCAATGCAAGTTAAAGTAGTTACATTCGAAAAAGAGAGAGGTAGAGTGAGGAAGAGAGAGAAAGAGTGAGGTAGAGAGGAGAAGAGAAAGGAAGAGAGATGAATAGAGAGGTTGGGAGGGGAAGAGAGAGGAAAACTGATTGATGGCTCCATTTATGAAGATCAAAATACACACTCATATATAAAACCTCACAATACAGCAGAGTTGAAGATGAATCCACAATATAAACTGGAATAATAATAATTCAACTGTACATGATGTCAAAGGTAAAAAAGAAACGATTTGGAATTATTACTAACTTATAGATTATATTGTTTTGCATCTCTACCAATTGGTGGAGCTTTTAACAAATCAATGTCCATTCTTTGGAATGGAAGAGAGAGAAAGAGTGTTGAAGAGAGGGGAAGTGAGGGGAAGAGAGGGGAAGAGAGAGGAAAATAGAGAACAAGAGTGGAGGAGAGAGAAAAAGAAAAGCTGAGAGGAGAAGAGGGCGAAGAGTGAGAGAGGAACCGAGGAAGAGATACTTGGAGAGGGGAAGAGAGAGGTAAAGTAAGGGAGAGATAGGTAAAGAGAGAGAGAGAAACATAGAGTGAAAATCATTGATTCAACTCCTTTAAAATTCATACTCAATCAGAAATTTCGAAAAATTCATTGTCATGAGTAGCTGGTATTTATATCTTAAAAATTTGACAAGTGTTCATTCTTCTAATTTAATTAACCAGCTTTCAGTCTTACAGAATCTAGAATGGATTATATTTCTATGTTCTCTATTCTTATTATCTTTCACAATGTTTACCATTGTACCGCATAACATGTATAGCCATAGAATGAAACGATCTTATAAGTTTACTATGATATAAGTTTTCTCTGGTAGCCTATAGCGTATAGCATGTTTAGCTGAAGCATGATTTTCCACATAAAGACCATGAGAGAGAGACTCATTTGCGGATCTATTGATAGAAACAAACTCTGGAAAATAACTGTCAAGCTTCTCATCAGAAATAAAGTACAAGTCTATTAGCCCCTAGTTAACAACTCCCAGAATAACATTATACCGACACAATAATCTACATGAACCTGTAGATTAGTCTACAGGTCTACACATCCACAACGTATGGTAGATTAGTCTGAAACGGTATATTTCTGTTTTTCTTCATCTTGTTTTGATGATCTATGTTCTATAACAGTAACAGTCTGCATTTTCTATTTCAGTTGAATTCAACATGAACGTAAATGGATATTAGATACTAGTCTAACTGTGTGAGAGGCAAATAACCACTAAATTAACTTGTTCCAACGCCTTTTTCACCGAAATCCTTCGACTTTTCAGTGATTCATAGTTTAAAACGATAAGAACCGTACAAAACCAATATTATTTTTCATATTCATTGAATAAGAGCATCAGAAAATTATTGAATTCCGCTGTTCAAAAACAACTTGTTAAAGAAATTTATCTTGCTCTACAGTTTGTTGTAATACAACTATAGAGTATAGTTGTCTCTGATACAACTTTGTCGAAATTGGAACGAGAATAACGTTCATTGAAAAGAACAATAATAATCAACGGCAACTATCATAACTAATCACGTATATCCTTACAGCATTACAATAATGTATTGTGCTATTTTTCAAATTATGAATTGGAATAATTCATGCTTTGATTATTTATTCATGGAATAGCCTAATCCACTTTCCAAATTCATCACAAACGGCACACAATCATAGTTCCTGAGTTTTCAGAAAAAAATATCATGATAACCATACACTGTTTTTTCAAGAAATCCATTTTTTTATTCTACAGCTCTATTCCAAATGGTACGCCACCGTAATTCTGAATGGAGTTCTAGGAGTGGACAACTTTATAATCATCAATGGAGTTTTGCTTACTTACTACTTCCTAATCAATATGAAAGCTGGAATAAAATTCAACCTGCCTATGTTCTATCTTCACAGACTAATCAGGTAATTCTGTGTGAGCAATAACAAATACTAGTAATGAATAGTTCAAAATAGAATGAGAATACTTGGACAATCAATCAAATTAACAAATTACATAGTACACAGATGGAATTCAATGAGAAATTACATTCTTTCTGATTTGGATTTTCGTTTGATAATAATTTTAAACTCCATACTATCATCAAAATAATGAGTACACAAACTACAACAAATATTATTAATTTTGAAATTTGAATAGTCATAATTTGTGAATGAATATGATCAATTATATATAACTGTTACTTCAACAATCATCCCGCAATTTTTTCATAATTTTTCAAAGTTCATTAGCAACAACTATATGAATTGAAGAGTTTCTTTCCTTAGAAGTGAATAATTAAAGAGTACTAGGATAATTACGATAAAGTATTATCAACTGTAACACTTATCTGTTAAATCCCAATCACTAAACCTCAATATCATTGCATTCGTGATTTTTATTCGATTCAATAGAATTTTCACGATTTGCAGAGTATTTCCAGCCTACTTATTCCAAATCCTGATGACAATGACACTTTACCCGAGGATGTTTGGTGGTCCCATGTGGGAGTACTTCGTGGGACGTCACAGAGATATTTGCCAAAAAAATTGGTGGACAAACGTACTTTTCATCAACAACTACGTGGAACCTGATTTTCAGGTAAGGAATAAAATAAGGGAGTCCGATCTCACTAAGCGTCAAATAAGCAAACTCCGTAGGAAACTGTCTGGGAAATCTGTTGAAATAACTAATAGGCCAAAAGCTGTATGCAATGAGGTTTGTCTGAAACAAGATTGTCAATTTATTTAGGAAGTCCATGGTTTGTTCAATTCAACTAGATTTTCAAGTATTTTCCTTTGAAATGTTACCTCAGTTTACCGCAGTTGAAATTAATCTTTGAGATGGGGAAGGAAATAATCCTCCGAATATTTAAATCAATAAATTGAATATATAGTTCAATATATTAACTAAAATATTCCATTTATTTAATTTCCAACCCCTTCTAAGTAGCAACATTTATAATTGAATGATATGACAGCTCAACAATTCAAGATTTACCCCATTCATTACTTGTCATTGATGATTGTTAGGCATATTCAATAATCAACAATAAGATTGTAATCATGTTTGCAATTTAATATACATAATAGATCAAATAAATAGAATTTCCAAAAAATAAACAAAATTTAAATCAAGTAATTACAAATTTATTTATTATCCTGTCCCATTTATTTTTGCGAAGTAGTTGCCTGTGAATTTTCCATAAATTAATATTGGTTGTTTCGTAAATACCTGGTGTATTGAAGTGAGGAGGCCTCCGTACACTTTATTCAAATTTTTCACTTATTAATTTTTCACTGCACAAGAAGTTCTTGAAGTATCCTTTTTACGGCGAATTTAGATCTTTTCTGGAAATATTGGTTTCCTTGTGATGAGTTGGTCAGCAAGGATTCAGCTTCCATGGCCATAACTAAGACATCCTGTGATACTACGAGTCTACGAGTCTACGAGTCTATGAGTCTATGACCGCTGTACAGCGGAAATTGTAGAAATTACTATGGATACATATGTGATGAATGAGGTTTTCAACAAATATAAATAAATTGCCATTACTTAGGCCAGCTAGAATGAATACTCAATTAAATTTTCGGACATGATTACTTTTCTTTTTTTTTTTTTTTTTTTAAATAACAAACAAGAAAATTTACATAATTAAAAAGGAAATAAAAAAAAATAAAGAAAATAATAATAATATCACAACTTGTGATGAATGAAATCTGTCTTGATCAACTACATATTGTAATAAATAGAAAAATTTAGCATAAGCTAAATAAAAATGGAATCAAAGGAAAAAGTTAAATTTACAACCTCCACTCACGAAATTCAGAGACAGAATGGATCATCGAGCGTTGAAGACGGGGTAGCAAACAAGACAGTGACGTAAGCAAAACGGAATTATCAAAATTAGACAAAGAAACTAGAGAGAAAGAGCAATGCAAACTCAAAGCTACCAACAAGGACAGAAAAAGGGAGAAAGAAAATAGCAAAAAAGAACTGGAGAGAACAAGAAAGTAGATTATTCGAAGGGTACAGCTCGATCCCATAAGTGCATCTTGTCTCACTGAGAAAAACAAGCTGATAATACAATCGAATTTAGAACCGAAATAACAGAAAAACAAGATAAAAATAATCATGTCCAAATTGTTACATCTTTCGACTATATTATTTCAATGAAATATTCCAGAATAAAGAAATCATTACTGTTAAAAATATTTACACTTAGTAACAAATAATATTATAGAAAATCACTAGCACACTTGTTAATTTCATACGACACGACTAGATTCGAGAGATTAAGCCATTTTGTCGTGTAAGAATATTTCAAGGGTACAAGAGTGATTTTCTATAGTATCGTTAGTTAGATTTTCAAGTAGCCATATTAGGATATTTCATTAGAAATTACAATAGATCATGTATTCGGGTTTGATGGTGGGATTTCGTGATTTAAATGAACAAATTTAATACGGACATCCAAACAGAAGCTATGCGTGGTTCAGTTCATTCCTGTGTTGTATAAAACGTCGTCTTCATTTGTCTTCGTTCTTCATTTCTAGGCCCAACGAAATCAATACATGACGGTTTGACAACTTGATTATCACTTCATCATGAAGCGATATTTTGTAATACATAGAAACGAATGGGGGCACCCAAACAGAAGCGATACAAGGTTCAATTTTTTCCTGAGTTGCCATAATTCATCTATGTTTCTATGTTGGTGCTACGCCCAACAAGATCGAACAATGGTTTGTCGATTTGGTATGAGGTGACATTTTGTAATACATAGAAATAAATAGGGACACATAGTGAGATGTGAAAAGCTCAACCATTTCTGTGTTAAACAAAGGCCACATGCAATTCTATGTCATTCTCAAGCCCATCAGATGATATTCATAAAACATGTTCATCGACTTAATATGGAGACTAATTATAATATACAGGAACAAATGGAAGAAGATGTGCGAGGTCTATTTATCAATTCCTGTGTTGCACAAAACGTAATCTGCATCCTTATTTCAATTCTGAGCCCAGCAAAATTCATCCCAACTTTTTTTCTTGCCTCCTTCCTAGTTACATCATACGCAACCGAATAAAGAATATACACAGAAGAAAAAAAAAGAAACGAACACGGATATTCAAACCTTCACATCAATTTGCATGTATTTGAATAAACTCTACATACTGGATGAAGGAATTAAACATTTTTCAAAACGAAAAACCTCCTTAAAAGGAGAACAAAAAGGGGTTGATAACATACAATGAGTTCGCTCTTGAAATGTCAGCATCATCCTCCCAGATAAATTATGAATGATGTCCATGGAAACAATGCTGACTGCTTGTACTGAATCTCACTACGAATACATCCCTCCTGTCATTCTTTCTCGAAATTCGCTTATTAGTGGAGGAAAGATCTCCCTAGAACATCCCCTACTAAAAAAGGTATAGTCATGTTGATAGGTTTATAATCATCAACCCCTCCATAATTTATATTCATATATTTCAGTCCATCCTCATTTGTCAAGAAGAGTACGTACTTGTATTAGTATTCTCCTGTTATCTGAATTCTTCACAGCATCACATTTTTCTTCACCTCCTTCTTCTTCTTCTTCTTCTTCTTCTTCTTCTTCTTCTTCTTCTTCTTCTTCTTCTTCTTCTTCTTCTTCTTCTTCTTCTTCTTCTTCTTCTCTTCTTCTTCTTCTTCTTCCATTTCTCCCGAAAATAGGTTTACCTGGAAGCTAAACATTATGTTCACTACTTACTGATATAATAGGTATATTCCATAACATTCATTATGGAAATACTTGATCAAATTATATGACAGAGTACATTAAAATTATATTATATGATACCAGGGATGAGAATCCAGCATCTTCGTCTAAATCAGTGGAAATATTCTTTCCACGAGCTCTCATGGGACTATTTATTTATACTAGAATAGAATAGCTGCCTTATTTTTACCTAGGAGGGCGGAGTTAGGGCGCAGCCGGCCCTCTCTTACACTCAACCCTCAAGGGTCAAAGGTCAAAGGCTCAGTTGGGTTGAGTGGGAATTGTGCCATTAGAACTCATGAGATAGTTATTTGTGCAACTAGTGCGCAAAGTGACAGTTTGCTGCACCGAAAGAAACGTTTACGCCCGAGCCGTAGGCGAGGGCGGAATGGTTTCTTGAGTGCAGCAGAGGAACTTTGCGCACGTATTTCACATTAAGGTTTTCCTACAGTTACCATTGAATATGAAAAGTGGGTAATTATGGGTAAAATTGCCTGAAATGCATCAAATGTTTTTCTGTGTAATTTTATTATTGATAAAAACCTTAATCCTAAAATCCTAAAGTCCTCGTTGTCCTTGGTTATAATATATAATGAATAATAATTAGCGCGTTGTGCTTCGTTGCACGTCTGCTCACTATAGCAGCCACAGCAGTCACTGTTACCAACTTCATTTTGATTTTGCTGCACTGGTGCTCCATATAACCTACTAACTATTTTGCGTTGCCATGTTGCAAATCTGGAGTGCAGAAAAATTTTTCCCGCACTAGAGCGGAAAAGTGATTCTTTGCGTTCTGTAATCAGTGCAGCAATGGCCACTTTTCAACGTAACTGTAGGAAAAGAATATTTCCACTTGGACATGTATTTTGATTCTGAGAAAAGTTATTGAACGAAGGATAGCAAAGTGATTAGTCCGACTCTTACAAAAAAAAACATTATAGTGGATTATATCTCATCCAGATTGACTACATGATTATGTAGTTGAAAACTTTATTATAGTTTGATTGAAACTTCATGAATATGTCCTCTAATTAATTCTGTATTCTGCAATCATTATCATCAATATATCGTATTGCGAGTAAACACGTGACACTACCCATTTTGCCTTCCTCTATCACAGTCCCTGATGATTAATGACACCAAAGTCCTCCCACTCATAGCGTCTGCCCATCCTTATTGTTATTCTGAACAATGGATTGCTCAGTGGACTATTTTTTCCCGAATACTCATCGGACGACACCGCGAAATCGAGAATTGGATACATGTCAAACTGTTGACCAATCAGAAGAGAGAGTAGGCGGAGTCTTGAGGTGACAGTAGGAGTGATCCTGATAAGTTATTCAGAACTCGCTTATGATTGGTTCCCTGTCACCATTACCGGAGTTAGTTCACGCAACAGCAGCGAGGATAATGGAGAAGAAGGAGAAGAAGAGGAAGATGATGATGATGATGATGTTTTTGATGATGTTTTTTGATTATGATTATAATAAAAGGAGAGAGAAGGTGCAGAACAGGAGGAAAATGATAATGAGAAGAGGAAGAAGTATGAAGGGAGGTAGGATAAGAAGATAGAACGAAGATATTGAGAGGATAAGAAGAAGATATTAATACTGTATCAATTTGACAGGTGCATAGCGAAAAACGTTCAGCTGAACTTGGTCAAGTTGAACAAACTTGGCGGCAACTTGAATGCAAAGTTGAATATCAAGTTGGCCCACAAAGCATCCCAACATATCATCATCATCATCAACTTGTTTGTAACATAGCAGCATAGGCAATAACAAGACTCATAATAAAATGTGAGTCGAGGCCCACGAAGTAATGAAGAGGGAGAAGTAGAATGAAAGAGTGAAAAGAAGAAGCACAAAGAAACGGTACTCCTGATTATGTAACAATGAAGTTCAGTGATCTTGACCATGACTTTTGAACTTCGGATTTCGTGGATTGAATAACAACTTATTTCAATACTGTCTATATTCGACTGCTCTCATAGTAAAAATCATAAATAGACTACTGTCAGAAGTTATAATATTAATGAATTATTCAATCAGTTATTTTAGTCATTAAATTATTCATAATAGATTAGGTATTTATAATATTCCAGTACATCTTCATGCATCGTTATTCGCATTAGATTGCTCAGATCGCAGAGGTAGGCTACTAAGGTTTTACTTTCAAATTTTGTTCCGAGATACTTCCATTTCAAATCTGATTTCTAGTTAGCTAGTTATAACTTCTTATAGACTAGTTATTTTTCAAAAGAAACTCATTATTACGATTACCAAGACCTTATTTATCACTGTTATCCCATAACGATTATGCAACCTATAAGTTAGACATCAGGTATTTGGCTTGCTTTTGCTTTGAAAGATTCGTAGATACTATAATATTCGATTCTAATTCACTTTGAAAGCGTAATAGAAACGAGTACCTTGCTTGTTGTTTATATTATCATTTTCTTAGATAAGATAAGCGACGTACTCTCGGTAATCCTGTTGTAAGGGTGACTGCTTGAGACCAGATGTACTAATCGTATTAATTAGGTTTGATATCACATTCCTGTTGTGTGAAACCCATCCAAGCACATCAAATAAAAAGCTCATCTTAAAAATGTCATTGTTCATAGCTCTTCATTATCCATCTTATAAACATAGCCTATAAACTTGAGTGTTGATAGGAAATGACATTGGGTAATACGGCAAGGCAGAACATCCTAAAGGATCTCTCTGCCGATAAAAGCCATAAGAATAAATAAATATTATTAATCTCATTATTCACACACAAGCATTTCCAAACTGAAGCATAAACACGTTACTCTTCAATATAATATTGTAGCAGTTGTAAAATTGCAATAACTCCTGTTAAATCCCCTAGCCATGTTATTCTATTTGATTGCAGTAAATATATAGTGTGAGTCTGTTATTTCCATATTTTTTGCAGTGTATCCCTTCATCATGGTACCTATCAGTGGATATGCAGCTGTATATTCTGTCACCTCTCATACTTATACCGCTGTATAGGTGGAAGAAGTCACCCAAATACTTGATTTCAGCACTTATTATAGTGGGCAACGTTATTTCATTTGGCGTATCTTACTACAATGAGTTTCCAGCTGGCAGTGTTGTATCAAGGTATGTCTCCTTTGTTTTCAAATATCACTTTTCCATGCCGATTATCTATTTATTTATCCAGAATCATACAACTTCTACAAAAGTACCACAGGCTGAAGCTCAAAACGGTTCCAATTCTAATTTATACCACAGCCCAATCTACGTTTATGTCACTTCCACATTTTCGAGTTATACTCAAATTTACAATACAAACAATAAGGAATGCAGATTTCAAATCTGTTTATTATATTTTCCCTAATGTTGCTCCTCGCGAGTATTATAAAAGTGTTGTATTATCTCTCTTCAAAAATGAACATGTCATAATAATTCTAAATAGATTTCTAGTGTAATTAGGAATGTGATCATAAACGAGAATTGTGAATGTTATCGTTATATTCTCCATATCTATGATGATAAATTGTTGTTGTTTTATCAAATGTTGTAAAAGGATGATTCTCTATCTGCTGCAAAATATTTGCAGCATAAGACTTCAGACATGCTGCCAATTGTGGCAATATCAATAGTCACGAGTAGCCTATGGAATAGTTATTTGTGCAACTAGTGCGCAAAGTGACAGTTTGCTGCACCGAAAGAAACGTTTACTGAGTGGAATGGTTTCTTGAGTGCAGCAGAGGAACTTTGCGCACGTATTTCACATTAAGTTTTTTCTACAGTTACCATTGAATATGAAAAGTGGGTAATTATGGGTAAAATTGCCTGAAATCCATCAAATAACTTAGTAGTGTTTGAATGGCGAGGCGGCTGTGTGGTGTGTGCTGTGGTGGCACTGTGCTGTTGCTGTCCTCGATATAATATATAATAGTAATAATTAGCGCGTTGTGCTTCGTTGCACCTCTGCTCACTATAGCAGCCACAGCAGTCACTGTTACCAACTTCATTTTGATTTTGCTGCACTGTTGCTCCATATAACCTACTAAGTATTTTTCGTTGCCATGTTGCAAATCTGGAGTGCGGAAAAATTTTTCCCGCACTAGAGCGGAAAAGTGATTCTTTGCGTTCTGTAATCAGTGCAGCAATGGCCACTTTTCAACGTAACTGTAGGAAAAGATATTTTAAACTTGGAAAACTCATATTCCAGTTTCATTGGCATTGAACTGTTCCAAATAAAAAATCGTTATAACACGCAATTATTGGGTAGAGTATTTGGAGTGTCTCAGAACTGCGAGTCGCAATTTGCCTAGTGTATGAACATACACTAAGAGGTCCATTTCAATTAGGGTTTCAAGATGAAACGAAAAGTTATGGGAGTAAGGTTTTGGCTTCAAAACTGTTAATATTATTCAAAATGTGTTGATAATTTCACAAATAACGAAAAGTTTAAATAACCGCACATATGTTAAATCTTTCTTAGGAACAATGACACTCAAAGTATTGCACCATAGAAATGTAGATTCTGCTTATGCATTTTACCTGTTGTGTATATCTAAATCGACAAGAGTCTTCAAGGATTTATTTATTAATTTATACATTAATACATACAATATCATTATGAATTAATTATGGATGATTAGGAAAGGAACAACAGGCTTTAAGCCCAAAACTGTTCCTATCCCAAATTTAGAAGGATGAGTTAATGGTGAATATTCTTCAAAAAATTTTAATTTAGTTTCTCAAAAACTTAAGAAGAATCGTTTGAAGCAGTTGCATACATGAAGCTTTCTCTCGTCATTTACCAAAAAAAGTCTTGGAGAATATATTCTATTCAAACAATTATTTTGACACTAAGCTAGGAATAGAATGAGTATCATTGATACACTACGTTTAGATTTGGATATTGGATTCTTTCCACAATATTCTAATTTTAATTTCCTATAGCTAACTGGAGCACGGTTGCACAAAGCCTCTTAAGTTTCAACTGTGATTAAATAACACGAAAGCCAATCGGATAAGTCACATTTGCAAAAGTCTTTCCTTATTGGTTCTTGAAGCGTTTAATCATGATTACCATTCAACAGGATTTTGTGCAATCGGTGAAGTTTGACCAATCCATTAATTATTCTGATCTAATCTGTTGATTATGTTGATTAGTAACTACGACGCAGCAAGGAAGCACGCCGGCCAATATGTTACAACACATACCAGATTGGGTCCATGGGGCGTGGGCATTGGATTAGGGTACATACTCTTTCTAACCAGGGGCAAAAACGTCACCATGAATAAGGTAAGAAAGCAGTTATGGTTCACCTGTGATATTTCCATATACATTCATCTCAACACATTTAAAACTCAACACATTTTCAAATTTCTCGGTCCCCGCGCACAGGCAGGGCCCATGCGAGGACCTTCATTCTATTTAACAGCTGATAGTTCTGTGGGTAGATGACACAAGCTGATAAGTCATGATTTGTAAACTTTTCAGGAGAGCAATTTGAAAGTTTGGCATAGCTGCAAAAATTATCTATCATACTTTTTCTTACCCATATTACACTAATATAATCACCTGATCTTTGACTATTTAAATATAAAATATCAAGGAATAAAACATTTATTTAAATTAACTATTGAGAATTTTTGCAAGTGATGTCAGAGATATCATGCCAAATAATGTTTCAAATCACAATGTAACAGTATAGGAAATATCTTAAAAATCGATTATTTAGAAATTCGAATATATTTTTTAACAATTGATTGATATTATTTACAAGTATTGATCAAGTTAACCAAACTTGAACTGTTTGCGAAGTTGTGTGGGTTATGTAGTTCTCAATATAGGTTTTTGATTTTCAGATTTTATAATAGCCTACCAGTACATAAACTTATCAAATTTTGCCATCTTTTGATAATTGGACTATAATACAAACCGGTAGAAGAGTGTTGATATAGTCCTCATTTGGACTATTTTTATCAAAATTAGGGAGAGGAACAGTTTTGGGTTTATCCTGTTGATTCTCTCCCAATCATTAATTTGATGTTGTAATTAAGGAATGTAATAAATGTAATAAATGTAATATATATATGTACTTCAATATTTGTCAACTTAGGGATTGGAAGATAATGCTCTATCAGGCTTGAGCAAGGCCTATATCTCAGCTATTTACAGAGATACAACATATTTAGTCATCTTATAGATCTAATTTTTCTGAACACAACCATATGCATAACTCAATATGGTCAAAAATGTGACTTATCAACTTGTGTCATCTACCCACAGAGTTATTAACAGCAATAATGGTTATCAATGGTTATTAACTTAGCAGTCATAGTTTGATATCATGGTCATGTATTTGAGATATATTGATGAACATTATACTGTCGACATACTACTTTTATACTCAGTTGTGTTATAATGCTGTGAATATTTCGAGTTTTAATGCTGCCTATAATAATATTTATTGGGTTTTTTGTGAAAATGAAGTTTGATTTGATTTTTCTATATGCGAAGTGAATAGCGTAAATTTTGATTTTGAATTTCTGTGAGAACCAGAATTTAAAAGGTTTATATATGTTTTTCCATGTTTATTTTTCATTCGATATCTGGAGTTTTTCATTTGAATGCCTTCTTTTTTTATTTATATTTCAGAAGTTATTTGATTGACATACTTTGAAGGTTTAGCCTTCAACCGAGAGGAACAGAGAGTGCTTGGTCATGATTTGGAACAATACACCATGTACTGTTTAAATTATTTGTTAATCACAGTCTGAATCTCCGTCTTCATAAGTACTATTCGTACGAAATTATAATTCGATTCAAGTGGATATCATCTTACAGCATTTCCTCAATGTTCCAAAAACTCAAAAAATCTTATCCGTGGGAAAATATAAACTCCCCATTAATTTGATTCCATCTTTCTTGAAATTATTCTAATTATTAAAATTATTCTTAATAAATTATTCGAAGTTTTTTTCATTATCATGTTGACAAAATCTGATAACGTGTCCAATAGAAGTGCAACGATGCGAAATTATTTATCGTGATGCACTTCAGATGTGCATTTTTTATTCAATGTTGAAAAATAATTAAAGTTCACATCCTCTAAGCCGCAATGTGTATTAGTGATAAGGAAAGTCCTGAACGCAGTGTAATGTTCCAAAGAAAGCCTTATCTGATCGTAAGGTATCCGAACATTTTTTTTCAAGAATAATGAGATGCATAAGAACCGGCATAACTTGCAGTTTCATGAGGAAACCCCTTATCAGATTATATTTTAGAATATTTTGTTTGGTGCTAGTCATTCCCATAGTAAAGTCACTCCTGTTCTCCTTCGTGAGTGTTGTTGGTTGATGAGGAAATACTAATTGCAAACAGCCAAATGAAAATAAGTGTAGTAATTGGAAATGTAAATAATTTCAGTCTCAATTATCAATATATGGATGGATCTTGTTACAATTAATGGTACAACCATATTAACATAATTTTATTGACAGAAGTTGAAGGTTTATAAAGTCTTCATAATTTGAGAAATGAGGATATTGAATAAACTTTTTTGCTGAGGGTGATTCCCACATGAGCTCTATACTTGTGCTTTTTGTGTAGTTGAGAAGTTAATATTGTGGTTATTATTCATATTGAATAGTCTTTTTCATTCAATACTCAATGCTTGTGCGTGGGTAATGTGGTGGACTATTAGCCTATATATACTATCAGCGTTGAAACTTCCATATTTTCAACTAATTTTTAGCAAAATACTCTTATAAACTTGTATTCCTATTTTCTACTTAGTATGATAGGGGAGACCTTCCTGTTACGAACTCCTCAACATCAAAAAAGGCAAACGAGTTTACTCTCTACTGAGTATGGTTATCCTCTAATTTGAAAAAGATTTTTTTTAATGTATCAATTTCATATTTTCAGAATATAGTGAGCCTCTGCTGGATACTGTGTGTGGTATGTGCCGGCTGTATATTCCAGTCAATCACCTATTTCCATCAGGATGAAAACCCCTACAACCGACTGCTATCGTCTGCTTATACCGGACTGGGAAGCTCTCTGTGGGCCCTGTGTATATCATGGGTTATATTCGCCACCGAGCATGGTTATGGAGGTAGGCGGGAATCTATTTAAGCTAGATCCTTTTTTGTTTTTCAATAAGAATAGGGAAAATATATAGAGGAATTTCTACAAGAATAGGATGTGAAAACCGAATCAAAACACTGTGGCAGAGTGAACTTTCATTCAGTATTGAGATGATATTATTAAGAACTGATAAAAGCAGAATAGAAACGATGTAAGAATAATATGAGGAATAAAATAGTTAAACATCATGTTCTGGGAAGATAGAATTGGAAGAAATTCTAGTAATAATATATTATCGAATAGACGTAAATCTTATAAATACATATGTTAGAAATCTTATTTATCTCTTTTCTGTATAGGGCTACTTTTATAGAAATAGAAAGAAAATAAAAATCTTAGTACTGTACCCTTTTTGAAATATTTAATCACTGTGATTAAATATTTCAAAAAGGGTACTAAGATTTTTATTTTTCTTTCTATTTCTATATGTTAGAGATTATATGAGTAAGTAAGGAATAACAGGAAAAGTATAGAATCCGTATAGAAACAATATAGAATCAACATGGACATAGTATAGAAATGGTAAGAATTAAATGAGATCTGTTTCAGAGGATTCCATTCTAAAAGTGATTGGAAGAACAGCTTGGTTTAAAGCTGAATTGGAGCATAGAATTAGAGCTGAATTAGAGCTATTGTTTCTCTATGGTTAGAACTTCCTAATTGAAGGATCCCTGATTTACTCATTCAATCGCTAATTTAAGACGTCATCCATTTCTCTCATTGGTTATCGACGCATTTGAACGTCATTTAATCACGGTTATGTTTAATAGAGGAACGTTCAACCGGGAAATTCAATTTGCTTTCTAGGATCTAATAAGGTGAAGAATCTAATCAATGGATCAATCTAATCTAGGATCTAATCAATGAAGAACCAACTTTTTACCTGGAAAATTATTATTTAATCAACGTATCTTCTCCATTCCTCTATAAAGATGAAACCTCAAATTGATTTGGAGGTGCCAAAATACTGTTCAAATGAAACTGAAGGTATCATTAATTTATTCCCCATTATTGTAGAATATTCTTATTTGTTCCGAAATCAATGTAATTTTCAGTAATCACCATTTCAGACATGTAAAACTACTTCATTCTGTTCGTAGGTCCCGTAGGCAGATTCCTGTCATGGAACTTTTTTCAGCCACTGTCAAAACTCACCTATGTGATTTATTTGGTACACGTTGGTGTGGAATACGCTTATTTGGCACTGATCAAATCGGCCGCTCATTTTGAAGTTCTCTTTACGGTAAGTCTTGACTTTGATTTCTTAAGATATTGCTTTTCATTGAAAAAGCTTTTAAAGGCGAAGTTCATCATTTTGATTCCTGGTAGAAGAGTAGATTTAAATGAAAAATTGATCACAATTTAAATGCTTGAGGGATTTTTAGTTGATTCCAATTTGAAAGCTAGTTTTAGGCTTAGTTTTCAGTCTGAAACTAGCTTGAGGAATTGGAAGGCAAAGTTTATGAAAATCAGGCTTCTCACCCAATTTCAATAGTATCGAGTTTGATAGGTATAATTGGAAATGAGCTGGAAAATAAAGGAACACATTATTCCCCATTCAACTCTCATGAGAACAAATGAGAATTTATTAATTTTTTAGATAAATCCAAATTTTTTTTTCAATTTGTTTTGTATCTCTTGAGTTCAAAACAAATTTACATGGTATCATTTTTTGTTGTGAATTGAAATAAGAATAGACAAATAAAATAATCCAGTATCAATCCGAACATTACAGAATCATGAAAGAATTCTTAACTATTCTTCATTGTTGCATTAGTTTGTTCATTGTAAACATAATGACCTAGGTAAATTAGTTTTAGGTGAAATATCGTTTGGTTTCCAGTATTTGTAAAACAAATATAAAGTTTCATTTCGAATTCAAAGTCATGACTTGAAAAATAGTCGTGAAAAAAATACGTAATTCATCATTATTTCAACATACTGATACCAATGCATCAAGAAACCACTAATTCATCCCCATTGTTCCATCTAATCCAACACTTAAAATTTGGTATTTTGAGATTTTTAATGTTGAGATGAGTACAACAGAGTTTCAAGAGAAACATTGTTCAAATAGTACCTATTTTATGAATTTTGGATTCCCTTGGAAAAGTTGTTCATTTTCTTTTAATTGTTCCAATAGATAAGGGAAACAGCTGGCGAAATCCTGATAAGTATCCTGTTATCTCCAATAGTGTCTCTGGTATTCGAAATGCCATTCATAAATGTGGAACGAGTTATAAGGAAGAAATGTGAGTACTTTACTCTCAAGTTTTGAATAAATTGTATAATAAGTGATTGAATGAATGAATAGATGAATGACTTGCTTTTATTTTTACAAAATATTCAATTATATAACAAAAACAATTACAGTTATTAAGGCTAGCATTGAACCCTTGGTCAGCGACCATCAGGGTGATAATAAATGACTGTGAATTCTGAGAATTCATTCCATTTCTTCTTGAATATAATTTTAATACAGGCGAAGATTATAATTATTTCTTGATAATTATTATTGTAATTATGACAATCACTTGATTCATACATGCTATTTTGTCATTCAAAAAAAAAAAAAAAAAAAAATACAATGCTTGAAAAGTCTGTTATTATTTACTTCGACAACTTTCAATTATATTTTATGAGATAAAATGAGATTTATGGTTTTCCTATTCGTCATTGTTTGTTACTTATGTAGCTCATTCCTATAGGAGCTAATTCGTAGCTCATTTACAATTTTTAGCTGATCATGTTAAGTTTGATCAATTATTATTAGCACATTTATTATCTTCTTTCTCGATATCTCTCAAACTTATTCATTTCCAAATAGTTCTTCTCATTCATTTGGCAGAAAATGTATTGTTCGAATTTCTTGTGCCTCATATTCAATTCTATTTATTCTGTTTTTCTTCGGTATTTTCTGATCCATCCACCTTCTTTGATCAGGCTTTTCATTTTCAAATCACTTCTCATTTCAGTTCTTGGATCCCAGAAAAGCAGAGTTCAAGAGTCAACCGAAAAACCTGGAGATGGAAAACAGATTGAGAATTTGAAACTAGTGAATAAAGCATTTGTCAAATGAAACTTGTCATTCTAATCTCATTTATAGAACGACCTGCTCATTCCATCCACATTTATTCGATATCCTATTTTTATTTTTCATCTATTGAGTAGCCTATTCTAATAAAATACATTCTGTGAACATCTCTCTATCAGTAAATGTCCTTGCGCAAAACTTAATTGGAGAATCAAGTTCTTTCTCAAATGATAGTACAATTAATCCAAACACTATTTCTCACTCTTGGCTTCAGAACAGTTTAGAAGAAACAGAAATTGTTAAATTGACGTGGAAAACAAGTTGATGAAGTATTTGACAACTAAACGAATTTGCCAAGAATGCTGTCGTTGAAAAGGGGTGAACTAGACAAGAGGAAGAGGAAAAAGAGGAAGATAGAACAGTGAGGACAGGATAATAATTTGAAGTCAGAAACGAAGAATAAGAAGAAATTGTTGTAGTTTACGGAGAGACAACTTGAATAGGAATCCACCTCCAAACTCAAATATTAATGCCCCACTGACATCAGTGGAACTAAATGAGATAGTGTCACTATGATAGACAGAGAGAAAGTGAATGGGAGAGAGAGCGAGAGAGAGAGTGTGTATATGCGACACCGTGTGAGAGAGAGTTTAGATCAGATTAGATTGAAGTTCTTTATTCGAGTAAGTTCAAATACTGTTTGTTCTAGCTTGTAAATTAATTTATACAATAAATGACAATATGGTTGAATATTCAAAGAATTGCACAAAGTATGAAAATGAAGATTCAATAAAATTTGAATAACTATAATATTGTTATGTAACTACTTGACATGTAACCACTCCTTTATACAAACTACATTGTATCGACGTTATTTCAACAAATTTTATTATCGACTCTCTGAAAAGGATATAGAATAATATCCTTTCCCTCAACACAAGATTGGAAAAAGAGAGAGAGTGTGAGAGAGTGAATGAAGAGAGAGTAAGAGGGAGGAAGTGAGCGAGAGAGTGTGTGTGAGTAGCACAGAAAGATATAGTCTTCTGGAAGAAGAGTTGACTTGAACATATAGACAGAGACAGAGCTTGTAGATAATTGTAACTTCTTTGAGCTTCGTAGATTTTTGGTTATACGATTGTATGACCTTGAACTTAATAGACCTACACTCCGAGTTGTCAATTTATAGATCAAGAAATAGAAGATAAAGAAGAGGAAAGAAATGAAGAGTAAGGAGGCGTAGATGGAGAAGAAAAAGAAAAATCAGGAGTAGAAGTGACGTTATAGACTAAGGTCATGGTAGTTTATTAAAGTTACAAATCGTATAGTTACAAAAAAGAACTGAGCAGTTGAGTTTTAGTTATTTTTACTTCTCCAAATATGTCAAACCCAAGTAACGGTCGTAGTGTGGTTTGTAAGAGATGTTAACATGAAATATCAATTCAAAAAAGATTGAATTCGCTGGGCCAATTCATTTATGTATATAAAATTCAAGGTGAAAATTGACATTTTGTGATGCGTAGTATTCCGATAGTATTCTGAGATTGGATTTACTAAATGTTTGTTTTCTTCTTGAATATGATGGGAACAATCGTTTGGATAAGTTACAATTCATACTTTCATTTTATTTACAAATATTATGTATGCCTAGAATAAGTATTAATGAGAATATTCATTATTGTGTATATGCTGATAAAAAACTTCAGTTTTCCAAACTAAAATCTCCTCACTTCCAATAATTACATATCATTCACAGAGAAATGCATATAACCTCAATTACAGGTTACATGTATCATCACAAACTCAAGACAGTTGAAAGTTGTCTGTATTTTTAGGTTCAAAATTTTGTGAAATAACTTTATTTATTTAATGTGTGGTGATGTAAGGTGCAATATTCGACTATAATTTGCTGTTTTAATCATTCTAAATTCAAAATTTCTAGCTCATATATTTATGGACAGAAATTGAACTTTAACCTCCCACAGTAAGAACATAACATCATATTTTCATGGACATGTTATTATTTATGTTATCAAAATCTGAGAACAGGATAGTTTTAGGCTATGCCTGTTGTTCTTTCCTGATTATATTCATATTAATAATTGTATCAATAAATAGAATAAAACTTAAATTGTATAGGCTTTTATTATTTCAAAGACTGTAGTATAGTCTTTTCTGATGAATTTTTGTAAATAAAATTAAAAAAGAGCTTTCATAATTATAATAATATAGGTTACGAGAGGAACTGATAAAACTAACTTATTTTACAAGAATCTGTTGTACCTGACCAATATTATAAGGCAGAAGACTTGTTAGTTGCAGTATCACATACCTTACTGATCAGGTCTTTCTATGTCAACAGACTTGTTAGTTGCAGTATCACATACCTTACTGATCAGGTCTTTCTATGTCAACAGATATCTATATCTGAATGCAATCAAGATTTATTCATTCACTTTGATCATCAATCTTGGTCGAATATTTAATAATTGCAAGAATATAAATAAGATTAAATAGTAAGAGGGTTATACATTTATCTATTGAAAGAGTTTATCTCAAGAAAATCACATTGATAATAAATTATCAATGTTATGTATTGTTTTGGAATAATGATAAACTTGATTTTATTTGAATTAACTGCACATGCGCACAGATTTTAATCAAACCATGACATCCATGATTGACAGAACTCATTATTATTGGATTGATTCTCCACTCAGTTGATTCGTTTCTGAGCTTTGTTAAGAGCTTTTGAACAAAATATCGTATTAATTAAAACACATGTCAATCCAAACAACCGACTTTTCAAGAGCAGTCACTCATCCATTAAATTTTACTTGCCAGAAGTACATTCAAATATCAAATGTCAAATGTACATTAAGAATACATGAGTATAATAGATAATGTGAATGTCAAGTTCTCATGTAGTATTTATGTTAATAATAACGTATTTTGATTCTGAAACGTCCTAGCCATTGCAAATGTTGTCAGGTGAGTTTGAGTGAAATTATTCGATCCATCAGTAAGAATTTAATTGATTTCGAATCTAGAAGTATTGAATTATTTATTATTTTTCTATTGATGACACACCCTAAAAGCCTTGATCATGGCAGACTGTGAGCAAATATGTCGCTAGATCTCTACAAAGAATACCACGATAGACAGAAATGTTATAAAAAGGGAAGCCTTTTGGAACTACTTGTGACTTGTAGTTATTCAATTTTGAAAATTTTCTAAAGTGTAGAGAATTTATCAAGCTTAATTTTTGAATAGTTAGCTATGTCGGTTGAACGCATTGTTCTCAAGATATGAGCATTGAAGCAAAACGCTGAAAAACGCATCTCTTAAACCACCCTCATCCCCTTAGCTCATGAGTAAGGAATGGGGCCTTTTGATAATGTTATCCTCTTAACAAACTAGTCTCTACAAAGCTGCAAGGTCAAAAATTTTGTTTAAATCATTTTCTCCAAATTCCTTTGTCAATTTGTCTATTGTTGCAAAAATTGAGATTTCACACTCAACACTAAAGCTGCTGCAAAAGGTGTAGGGAAATTCGTGAAACTGTGAATTCATACATCAAATAAAACAAAAATTTAATTCTCTATAAGCTCATGATCAATATGGATTTTTCCCATTGATTTTTAAAAAGTTATAAGAGCGAAAACAGAAAAAAATGGTGGCAAACGTGTTTTTTTTCAAAAATGTCACATTTTCAAGAGCGGATATCTCGAAAACTAGAGATATGGAAGAATTTGTGAAATGGATATTGAAGGAAATTATGTAAGCTTTGTTCTTACATGAACCATTTTTATCTTCAATTTGTTATATGACAGTCGAGTCCTTAGGATACATAGTTTTCGAGTTTTATGCGAGAAACCAAAAAATGGTACCTTTTAACCACCCCCACCCCCTTAGCACAGTTAGTAGGGATGGGGAATTTTGATATGTTTACCTCCTTACTAACCTCAACAGAACTGTGGTGTTAAAAATTGTCTTCCAACCATTTCCCTCTATAGGCTACTCTTTTTTGAGCATTCATTGCCTGGACTATACTCTGTTTCTAAGTTAAATTTCTTGTCAAAAGTGTGACATGAGTTGCCCGCACATGCAAACTTTGAGGCCGTTTTGGACCGTCATAGCGACTTCGTGTGATGTAGCACGTATCTCAGTATCTATTTAAAAGCAAACTGTAAACAGTTCACACCAAAAGATATGTCCTCTTTTTTTGTAGTTGATCACATTTTAAGCTGTAGTCGAGTGCCATTGTTTGGCTCAGAGCGCCTGTGCTGCCCGAGATGAGTAGCTACGCCTATGTTGGATAACGTAGCATTCACCACGCGTATTACGTAGCGTGAGCCATCCATGCATTTTTGAATGAACAGATTTATTAACGTTGGGAGATACGTCTTTCAAATGACGTCGCTCAGGCTACTCACGTCGGTCTAAAACAGTCTGTCAGTGCGTTATCAAGATATTCACTATCAATGTACTCGTATGTATACATTATTAATAACTCACATTGTAACAAATCTTTGACCCCGCTGTAGAAGTAATTAATGGTTGAAAATCAAATTTCAGCCAATTGAGTTAAACGTAGTCTTTAAAAAAGGATTCTGATGAGTTGAGAAGCTTCTATCAATACATAATTTCGGGGCACCCATCGTCGCTCGTTATTTTTATTTATTGATAAACAGAACCATGGCCTACTATAGAAGATAGAGTAAGCTATGAAAGAGCACAATCTCTTCTCTATATCTATAAAAGGCTAAGCCCTGACAGACTGAAATCACACCACAGCCCAAACTACTGAGCCTAAAATCTTGAAATTTTGCAAAATTGTTTATGGTAGCCTGAAAACATCCACTAAGAATTTAAGGAAGGGTTTTCAGAAATTTGCCCCCCTGAGGGAGCTGGGCCCCCCCCAAAGTTTTGTACTTTTCAACCGCTCATTGCACAGCAAAGTCATGAGGAACTTTTTTGTTCAGCTACGAAAAAACATTAGATCTATGCAGGAAAATTTCGATCAGGAGCACATGGGGGTCCAGGAGAGGGCATTTTTTGAAAATGTTGATGTAAAATCACACTACAGCTCAAACTAATTGGCCTACAGACTTGAACCTTTGCACAAATATTCTTCAAACATGCTAGACGCGCACTAAGAACGGATTTTGAGATATTTTGCTTCTAAGGGTTTCAAAGGATGAAAAAGGATCCTATGAAGTAAGGTTATGAACATGATAAGGTGAGTGCCATATGGAAATGAGATAATTTATTTATTGACATGTGATATTCTAACATATGGTTTAATCATTGGAAATAACAATGTCATATGATAGAAATTCAAAAAAGAACATCTGTTCTATTATTGCTTTCTACCTGATTCCACTCAACTTCAATAATATTGTTCTGATAATTGATAAATATGTTTAATGATATTATTATTATTATTAATATAATAATAGTATTGTTTTGATAATTCATTATTATTATTGATATAATAATAGTATTGTTTTGATAATCAATAAATATTATTTTTCACAAACTCTGTATAATAATATGGTATGTGGAACAGCTGCATAAAAGAAATTATCCCAAAAACATATGTTTAGGAAAACCATAGATTCACTTTCGGCTCAAACAAAAGCCTCTCTAAATGGAAGTAGATTGATAAGGTTGACAACTTTCAGTTAGGCCTATGTTGTTTTAACATTTTTTTTCAAATCACTTTCAAAAAGTTAATGTAGTACCTACTATTGTGTTTGAGACACTTCTGGCGCTATCATAGTTTCACCACTATTATGTTCCACAGCCCTATCTCTTGCAGTCGTTGTAAGAGCTGGCTTATACACGTACGGAATAGGAAAATTATGTTTTACGCATTATCACGTCTGAACTACTGGACTAAATAACTTTAAATTTTGCATATAGATTCTTAATTAGCCAAGGATGGTTATATAGGCCTATTTTCAATTCTTCAAAATTTCATCACGTCAAGTTTTCAGTTTGTCAAGTTTTAAAATGGATCCTTGCGGAGCACGGGTTTCTGCTAGTTATTCTCTAAAATGATCGTGTTTATATTTCACAGCTGGCCATACGTCATCTTATGAATTTCGGGGATGCGATATTTTGATTTTTCACATACTAACGTTTTTACTATCCACAGCTGTTTCAGCTGAGGATGAATTAATTATCTTTTCCTACAGTTACGTTGAAAAGTGGCCATTGCTGCACTGATTATAGAACGCAAAGAATCACTTTTCCGCTCTAGTGCGGGAAAAATTTTTTCGCCCCACTTGAATGTAATGAGCTGGTTTTCGTGCATCATATGGAGACCGAAAATTATTGTTTTCTGATCAGGCCGGTAAAAGTTTTACGGCCCTAGGGCTGTAAAATAACCTTGAAGTCAGCTGATTCTGATTTGATGTGAACGTGTTTACAAAATGGTTTATGAAACGGAATCAGTTTATGCTTCTAGAATTGAATAAGTATTCTGCAATAAGATACTATCATTTTATTTGGATGAATAAAATACAGATGAGATATATATTATAAACTATTCAAATTTGATTCTCAGAGTAGGATAGAACTTCTAACCTAAACTTCCGAAGTCAACGATAACAAGCATTGTTGAAGTTGACATTCAGATTTGCCAAATTTCAAGTGTGCTAAAACAGCTGATCAAAAAACTTTTCATTATTTGTGTTTATTATTCAAGAATCAAAAAAACATTCATAATAATATCATCTTATTGTCATTTGGAAGAATAAAAAGTATAAACTCAACCTCTTAGATAATTGAACATAATCTTTTATGTTATTTAGACAAATCAGAATAAAATATAAACATACTTGGACAATTTCCTGATATTCAGATTACCTCAGATTTGCTAGAGCTATGACCTTCCTGTTTTGCTTTAGGAAGTGCCTAATAAACAATATTATTCTCATATTTATATTGTTTATTTTTCTGTGTGGCGAAAAATAACGTTCTCACCATGGGCAGAAATGTTTTTCCGGCTCTCAATCATTTCTAGTCCTCGGCCTACGGCCTCGGACTTGAAAACCGATTTCGAGCCGGAAAAGTCTCGTTTTCGGCCCTAGGTGCGAAATATACTATTCTGCACTCCAGATTTGCAACATGGCAACGCAAAATACTTAGTAGGTTATATGGAGCAACAGTGCAGCAAAATCAAAATGAAGTTGGTAACAGTGACTGCTGTGGCTGCTATAGTGAGCAGAGGTGCAACGAAGCACAACGCGCTAATTATTATTCATTATATATTATAACCAAGGACAACGAGGACTTTAGGATTTTAGGATTAAGGTTTTTATCAATAATAAAATTACACAGAAAAACATTTGATGGATTTCAGGCAATTTTACCCATAATTACCCACTTTTCATATGCAATGGTAACTGTAGGAAAAACTTAATGTGAAATACGTGCGCAAAGTTCCTCTGCTGCACTCAAGAAACCATTCCGCCCTCGCCTACGGCTCGGGCGTAAACGTTTCTTTCGGTGCAGCAAACTGACACTTTGCGCACTAGTTGCACAAATAACTATTTCAATGTCGTTCAGCGAGTTTTCCGAAGGATGAGACCTAGAGCAATCGAATCTTTATATCATAAACCTACTATGCTTCAAATTTTGTGAAAATAGTTAGAGCCGTTTTCAAGATCCATTAAACATAAATAACCAGATATGAAAATAACCAAATATGAAAATAACCAGATACAGTGTATAAATAACTTACAGAAATTGCTCGCTTAATATAATAGGATATTCAACAGATTATGGTGAGGTTCACATAAAACTGTCAGCATCCCTCCTAAAAAGACATCAGTGCTCCAAATTCAACCAATAGTGAGTGATCTCACTATAGGGGAATTTTTTTGGTGCAATTTCCAAAAATATTCACTTACGTCATCACTAATAATTAGCTTCAGTTATGAACCCAAAATGATAATGATAATTTTTAGAGTTGAAATCCTCTGATTTACCAAACAACGCACTATAGTACTCACTGAAGCAAAATTCACATAGTAATGAAATAAAAACACACATATATTGTCAAATTATGGAACATATATGATTTCATTATGGAACGGTTCTACAACACTGACAGTGACTCAGTTGAATTTCTATTCACATTATACTTTGAACATTGGAAACTATTTATACTTTGAAGAATTATACTTATACTAGCCGTCAGGCTCGCTTCGCCCGCCATATCCGTCTAGCTCGCCTGCATGTGGACCTCAACGGAACCTCTGTACCGAATTTGAACGTATTATGTCAATTTGATCTCGAAAAACACCTGTTACTATATCGGCGTATATTTGGCGAACAAAATTCTTCCACCTCAGTTGAACCTGTGTACTGAATTTTTTTGTAATATATTTCCATCAATTATTGAAAAGGTGAGGAAACGCAGAAAAGCTGTGAACACGCTAATTTTGGCTAATTGGATAAATTGGTATTTAGGAGGTCCTGGATGAATCCATTTCAATCTTCAACTTGGTGTTAACCTAACAAAGTCATCTCAACTTAATGCCAACCTGACAGAATTTTTAATTTAGTTACCAGAACAACTGTTACTCTCTCTAGATTATATTCTATATTAACATATGGTATGGACGTTTTCAATTATAATTTTAAGATATTGGAATAAGAAGAATATACATGCTAAAAGACGAACTTTAAATCCTTAAAAACCCTTAGAGTTAAAATATCGCCAAATGATTTCTTAGTGCGCCTCTAAAGGGCCAATTGAACATACCTACCAAATATGAACGTTTTTGGTCCGGTGGATCTTTAGTTCTGCGAGTGAGTGAGTGAGTGAGTCAGTCAGTCAGTCAGTGAGTGCCATTTCGCTTTTATATATAGAGAAGATGATAGAAGAAGACTACAATGCATTATACTTTGAAGAATGGGAAGCGTTGATATTATTTATAATGAATGCTGCCTGTTCAAAGTAATTCTCACTATAGTTTAGTCATTCCTCAATAATTATAACCTTCCCCAAACTTTTTCCGTGAACCCACAAAGTTACCTCACTCCAAAGTTAAAAGCGTCAATGTGGTCTGACAACTTCAGCAGTCAACTCTAATGTTCTATTCCAAGTTGCTCGAAACATTAAATGCTCACCCATTAATGACTTCTGCCTGGTCGAATTGAGGAAACTCAAAAAAATACTAGAAATAAACAACCCGAATCTAGTTTTGCAACTATATTAAACGGAGGTTCCTCAAACTGATAATTCAGAAATCGTGTACTTAGTATGGATTGTCAAGGTCGATCAAGGTTTGTAGAGCACAACTCGTTCAACAGGTACCTACTATCCATTTGTATGATTATACGCATAATATAGGCTACTATTATGTTAACAAAATATACAATTAAGTATTCAAGGAGAGTTCCATGTGTATAAGATTGTTCAAAAATAAAGCTTCTTGAGTATATATTGTAAGTAATTACTGAGTAATTAGCGTATTGCAGCCGAAGAGCAATGATTGCAAATCTGGTTTGAGGGATTTGTGATAACTAGAGGCATCCAGCTACTCATTGAACTTGAAAACATGTTCTTGTAATAAGACTGCAAATGTTGATTAGTGGGAAGTTAATAATTTTGTCAAACCTGATCTATGATAATCTAGTATGTGACAGTATGTTGAACCAGTTTTCTCATTATGGAATCAAGGTGTAGATATCATCCCGAACTTGAACTGTAGAGCTATGACTTTAACTTGAACTGAAACTAAAACTATATTCTTAATTTCAAAGTGGTTTTGGACTGATCCCTGTTGTATCACCTAAATTGATTGATTGATTGATTAGCTGCTTTTATTGACCGAGCGAAGTGAGGTCCAGAATTCAAGTCGACGGTTTTGCATTTCTCTTATGTTTATATTTATGTTCCGCATTTACAGCGAAACGCAGCAATGGATTTTCATTAAATTTGTCAGGTATGTTCCTTTTTGAATTTCGCGTCGACTTACAAATGAGGTTTTTGAAATTTTGCATTTCAAGGATAATACAAAAAGGAAAGGAGTCTCCTTTGAACGCCAATATTACTGTGAAAATCAGACTCTATTCATCATAAATCTGTTGTCGAGTGGATTAAAAATTGCATGCAATGACGCATGCAATTGAATCTCAATGTAACTTAGTAAAAAATCAGCTGTTGTGTGGACTATTAATTGCAAGCGATGAGGCATGCAATTGATAACTCGAAGTAGCACATTATTTTCTCTCGACTTTTCTCCGCTTTCAACTCGGCAAGCTTTTGATGATAGTAGCACATAGTTGTTTACAAAAAAATGATTTTCGGTACAACACCCAAACAGCCATTCATTTTATTGATTACACACCGATATGCCGTCAAGCACTGCTGTTAATGATTTGAAGATTATTCAAAATAAGTTATTGAAGTATCTTTATTTCAAAAAGTATTATAAATGTTGTCCAATAGCTTTTTCCAATGAAACTTCGAGGTCAACATTTGAAGTTCAAAAATTAAAAACCAGAAGATCTATTAGAGCATCAATGTTATATGAAATTTCAAATAATAATAATTATATTCAAGCCAGATTTCATCAATTTATTGTGAAATTTCCATATTCCATGGAATAGGATAATACTTGATATGCTATTTCAAACACCGTTTGTCAGAACAGCTCACTATTTCAATTCCTATTTCAATTCCAATAGAACATTGGACTAAACCCTTCCCTTGACCGCCACCCCCCCTTATTCTATGACCACTACAATACATTCAGAAATTCTTGTAAAAAATTATCTTATCCGCTTCAGTACATTCAGAAAATCTTGTGAAAAATTATCTTGTTCACTTAATGATTAAATTATTATACACGTCAGGACATGATATAATTCACTCCGATGGACAGTATTATAGGAGGCTACGGTTTTAACTGTGCGAGGTCTACTGTTCACAGAACTACTAGTTGAAAACCTAGGAGGGCGAAGTTAGGGCGCAGCTGGGCCTCTCGTACACGTAACCTCAAAAAACTTAACTGGCTATGTATATGAATAAACTATTAGAATTTATTCAAGTGGATGAAGCATGTGCACTACAAAGAGTATCTTGATTCGCTTACACACTTAGAAAACAACTTGAGTTTAGCAAAAATCTCATGATTTTTCAAGATTATATATAATAGTCAAACAATTTCATCAAGTAAAAGACATACAAATTGAGTTTGACTTCAAAATCTCCTTTCTTCACTATTTGATGAGAGGGTGGGAGAATAGTGTTGTAATGATACCTATTGTATACTAAATAGTATCATACACTTGATTCAGAGTAATAATTATCATAGGGTTAGGTAATGTTCGGTTAGGTAATATAACACACTTATCCAATTCCTTCTACATAGAAAATAGTAGAGAAGAATCAATACAGCACAATGGACGCAATTCTGAATTTTATGCAATTTTGAATCTCATTCAAGTGTGAACATAACAAACTGAGCAAACCTTCTTCATCCTATGAAAATTTCTCCAATATTTGAGGGAAATATTATTTGATAAGCCGAACAAATTTCTCCAACAGCTACTCCAGTATTCAAGTTTCCCTCAGTATTCGATTTGAATACAATATATGCAAACAATACTCTCTGGTGAGCCGAACAAATTCCTCCAACATCCACTCCAGTATATAAGTTTCCCTCTAGTATTTGAATACAAGAGTGACAATAAGGAGCATTTCTCCAGTGCTGGATCCTCTCCCTCTCCAGAGAGAAGAGTGACTCTCCAGCGGCAGACAATTGGGTTAGTGTTACCCAGCGACAGTCTGGTGCCTCGAATTCAAATTCCAGCCAACGCTGGAGAACCGACACTGGATAAGTTCTCCAGTGAAACACGTCTGGAAAAGAGCTCATTGATGAGCTGATCATCTGAATACTGATCGTGGGATCCTTGTGTGCCTCCACCCCCTTCCTTTATCAACTTCCCTTCCCCCTCCACAGACATCCCTTACTCAATTACTTACAAGAATATGATTCTGTAATCATATTGGTTTCGTTTCCAAATATTATTCAAATTTCTGCCTGTTTGGAAGTATCAACAGAATAATATTTGTCCACTGAGAGAAACAGAGTAACAATGGATCGTCCTTTTTCTTCAGAATCATCAGTTATTCTCCGCTCTTCCATTTCCTTGACTTGATTACCTTTGAATACATTCTGAAACTCAACATAACCATTTCACTTGCGTTAACACTCGAGTTTTATTCAAATATGTAGAGTAATCTCACTAAAGCGACTCCTGCTGATTCTTCTTATCTGTTAATCCGACCATACATCTTCTTCTTCTTCTTCTTCTTCTTCTTCTTCTTCTTCTTCTTCTTCTTCTTCTTCTTCTTCTTCTTCTTCTTCTTCTTCTTCTTCTTCTTCTTCTTCTTCTCTTCTTCTTCTTCTCTTCTCTTCGTCTTCTTCTCTTCTTCTTCTTCTTCTTCTCTTCTGCTTCTTCTTCTTCTCTTCTTCTTCTTCTTCTTCTTCTTCTTCTTCTTCTTCTTCTTCTTCTTCTTCTTCTTCTTCTTCTTCTTCTCTTCTTCTTCTTCTCTCCTTCTTCTTCTTCTTCTTCGTCTTCTTCTTCTTCTTCTTCTTCTTCTTCTTTCTTCTCTTCTTCTTTTCTCTTCTTCTTCTTCTTCTTCTTCTCTTCTTCTTCTTCTTCTCTTCTTTCTTCTTCTTCTTCTTCTTCTTCTTCTTTCTCTTCTTCTTCTTCTTCTTCTTTTCTTCTTCTTCTTTTCTTCTTCTTATCTTCTTCTTCTTCTTCTTCTTCTTCTTCTTCTTCTTCTTCTTCTTCTTCTTCTTCTTCTTCTTCTTCTTCTTCTTCTTCTTCTTCTTCTTCTTCTTCTTCTTCTTCTTCTTCTTCTTCTTCTTCTTTCTTCTTCTTCTTCTTCTTCTTCTTCTTCTTCTTCTTCTTCTTCTTCTCTTCTTCTTTCTCTCCTTCTTCTCCTTCTCTTCTTCTTTCTTATTTTCTCTTCCAGATCCTGCTTCTCTGCTTCTCCTTCCTCTTGCTCATAACATTCCTTCCATTCATTTTTTGTGAATAAACTACTTTATCCGTTGATCATGATGTCTTTTTGATCATTCCAGCCCTGCTTCCGAACCTGGTTTTCATTAGTAGAGTTCCCTGGGCAAGTACTAACTATTTCCCAATGAAAACGTTCATGATAGAGTAGAAGCAAGGTAGAGTACTAGATTCTAGTGGAGTAGAGTGGTATAGCACCGTGGGATAGTACTCTACCACCTACCTTCCCCCACCACCGCTTCTCACTCTACTTTACCACTACTATGCTGTTAAAACAGTCTCGAGTTAGTGGAGTAGAGTCGTGCCCTAGGCTATCAAGTTTAAGAAGTATTGTTATTTATTGAAGAGTGTTGATTTATTAATGAATAATTATTCATTAATAAAATAAAATTATTCATTCATGAAACAGTCTCGAGCTAGTAGAGGAGAGTCGTACCCTAGGCTATCAAGTTTAAGAAGTATTTTTATTTATTGAAGAGTGTTGATTTATTAATGAATAATTATTCATTAATAAAATAAAATGATTTATTCATGAAACAGTCTCGAGCTAGTAGAGGAGAGTCGTACCCTAGGCTATCAAGTTTATTAAAGAGTACCCGATATTAAAGAGTGTTGATTTATTAATAAATAATTATTTATAATAAAATAATTTATCTATTTAATATTTGTTTCAGTGTTATTGTATCAAAAAGTATTGACTTTTTAAGGTTAGTTCTGCTCACTAGACAACCCACTTTACCTACTATTCTCAATATTTTAGTGAAAACAGTTACTCGACCAAGTAAGTAGAATAGAGTTAGCTCGGTAGAGTTAGTATACCATTATTATTAGAAAACACTTCAAAGTTTGGAATATCAATTAAAACAGGAGACACAAGACATAAATGGATTGAAATAGTATATTTCGCACCTAGAGCAGAAAATGAGATTTTTCCAGCTCGAAATCGGTTTTCAAGTCCGAGGCCGTAGGCCGAGGACTAGAAAAGATTGAGAGCTGGAAAAACATTTTTGCCCGTGGTGCGAACGATATTTTTCGCCACACTACAGGTATTGCTGACAAAATAAATAAATAATACAAAATAAAGAATACTCGTTAAGCTATCGTACCTATCTCTTGATTTTAGTGGTAGAAGATTTGCAGTCAGGATTTCAGATTCTTTTAAAATTTCACTTGGAATACCACAGTCATCTTCAAGCATTTTTGAAAATTCGGAATGCACTAATCAACAATAAATAATTGAATAAAACTGGTTGCGAAGCGAATTAGTTTGATTTGAAACTGGAACTAAAATCATGGCGACTTCAGCTTATTATGAAAGTGGACACTCGCCCGATCTAGCGGATGACTTATTAATAATAATTAGCGCGTTGTTTCCAGCCATAAGCGGCTGGAAAGAGACAACTTTCTGGCCTAGCCCGGAAAAGAAACCCTTTTCTGACGTCGTCTGCAAACAAGGTCTTTCAGATCTACGTAGGGACTGGAAAACAGCTGCTTTCTGTGCAGTGTGGCGAAAACACTTAAAAACTTACATTAGAAACGGAAATTTTCGGGAACTGAGTTCCCTTCCTCAACCGAGCAGTGAGTCCGGACTCCGTTGGATTTCAAACTGTACCACTTTACCAATTTCCGTTTTTAATGTAAGTTTTTAAGTGTTTTCAATCTCTCCATGTCTTGTGTCTCCTTTTTTAATCCATATTATTATTATTAGTATATTAGCTGGTATGCATCATTTGTTAGTATACTCGGTAGAGTTACTTACTCGAACACTAATTCTACAAGTGAAAACCAGGCTTGAGTGAACGGATTATCAAGGAATCGATGAATCCTGTAATATTGTAAAAATATACTACTCTATTGAACAACAGTAATACATTGACATAATACAATACAGTATTATGAAATGATTCATATTTCTCCCCACAATCCATAATATGTAGTGTAGACTATGTCAGCCTTCTACTGATATCACAGAACTACAACAGTGAGAATCGCCTTTAACTGTCAGCATTAGTTGAATGGTGAGTAATGAGCATAGCCTATTTATAACGATAGTTGGAATTGTACTATCTTCCTGTAGCCTACATATATATATATATATATATATATATATATATATATATATATATATATATATATATAATAGTCTCACTAGAAGCCTATTATATTCTTTGGATAGGTACCGGAATGAAATTTGAACAAACTGGAAAGTTGTCTTCAGATTCGAATCAGCTGTTGAGTGGATAAAAAGTTTTCAATTTCTATTTTCATGTGTTGCATAATTCATTATTGGACAACACTGATTGACCTTCTCAAACTGAAATAGAATGCATATCTTATAACATCACTTCCAAGATTAAACTTAACGGTTTATCCCTAAATAATAGAAATATGACATATAGAAGAAGAACAGGAAGAAGAAAAGAAGAAGTAGAAGACGAAGAAGAAGAAGGAGACGGAGAAGAAGTAGAAGACGAAGAAGAAGAAGGAGACGGAGAAGAAGAAGAAGAAGAAGAAGGAGACGGAGAAGAAGAAGAAAAATAAGGAGAATAAGGAGAATGAGAAGGAAATTGAAAGCACCTGAGTTAGTAGCAAGATTCTTCAAAGTTCAATTGCTATTTTTATTACAGCGCGAAATTTTCTCGCCAGCTGAAATATTAGCCTCTATTTATATTAAAAATTGTTGTAGTTTACGGAGAGACAACTTGAAAAGGAATCCACCTCCAAACTCAAATATTGATGCCCCACTGACATCCTGGTAATCAGTGGAACTAAATGAGATAGTGTGACCACGATAGAGAGAGAGGAAGAGAATGAGAGACATTGTGAGAGAGTGAATGGGAGACAGTGGGAAAGAGAGAGTGAAAGAGAGTGTGTTTATGCGACACCGTGTGAGAGAGAGATTAGATCAGATTAGATTGGAGTTCTTTATTCATGTACGTTCCAATACTGTTTGTTTCAGTTTGTAAATTGATTTATACTATAAATGACAATACGACCTGGTGAGGTCGATCTTTTGAACTAAAGAAGTCGATCTCTGCACTTTATCATCTTCAAGTATTCGGGCTTACAAGGAAGAACCCAACTAGCAAAAAAATTGGATTAAATCAACTAGCTTTCAGAAGAAGGCCAGCCATATTACTAACTAACCCTAGAAAGAAGATGATTGGTAAAGTGACCAACACCAATTATGACTTGACTCACAAAACTGTATTTAACTTACAAGTTGTAGTGTTCACCTCACCTAAATACATCAATGAACAATTTTTTTTTTGAGAGACATTCATGTGATTTGTAATGAATTTTTCCTACAGTTACGTTGAAAAGTGGCCATTGCTGCACTGATTACAGAATGCAAAGAATCACTTTTCCGCTCTAGTGCGGGAAAAATTTTTCTGCACTCCAGATTTGCAACATGGCAACGCAAAATACTTAGTAGGTTATATGGAGCAACAGTGCAGCAAAATCAAAATGAAGTTGGTAACAGTGACTGCTGTGGCTGCTATAGTGAGCAGAGGTGCAACCAAGCACAACGCGCTAATTATTATTCATTATATATTATAACCAAGGACAACGAGGACTTTAGGATTTTAGGATTAAGGTTTTTATCAATAATAAAATTACATAGAAAAACATTTGATGCATTTCAGGCAATTTTACCCATAATTACCCACTTTTCATATTCAATGGTAACTGTAGGAAAAACTTAATGTGAAATACGTGCACAAAGTTCCTCTGCTGCACTCAAGAAACCATTCCGCCCTCGCCTACGGCTCGGGCGTAAACGTTTCTTTCGGTGCAACAAACTGTCACTTTGCGCACTAGTTGCACAAATAACTAATTCTAGATACTCACCTCATTCAACCTTGATCAGAAGAAAAAACTGTCAACCAAACAAGAAATAGATCTGAAAGGAAGAGAAGAGATAAGGTTATTGAATGTGTTCCTAGTCAATTAGCATAAATTATCGTCAATTAATTTGACAAATCCGACTTTAAATCGAACCGAATCGAATCAAGGAAACGGTAGTTTAATGTCATGAACATTATTGGGTGATGTTTTAAGAGCGCCGTCTTTTACCAAATATTTTTTTCTCAGGTATTCTGTTAGATGTAAATGTACATTCTATAGCTTAATGAGTAAAAAGTAGATTGAAAGCTGCTTAATGGTTTAATTTATACCTTGAGATGTCCTTCCAGTTCTTTGATGAGTTTTGTCCTAGTATCGATTTTTTTCAAAATTTCATTCATTTCAGAGATTGAGCGCACTTTGAAGCTCTGATTTCTCATGAATTTGATCAGTTCTCATTAATTGTACTGAGCAAAGGAAAATACCATATACCATTGCTTCTGGAAGTTCTTACACTCTTTCATCATGCTACTCTCTATTACATTCCATAAAGCTATCTTGTCAGCATGAGTCAATACTCCTATAGATATTTTCAAGAATCTTTATAGAACAATACATTTTTTTCAGCAAAGCGATTGTCCACCATAAATCGCCCTGTTTGGACAAAATAAAGCCTTTTCAGAATAAACAGCTAGATGCAGGAGATTATAGCTGATGATATCCAATTTTATCTAGAAACAAAGACAAAAGAGCAGCTTTTGAAGTAATATGTGAGAAAGAAGAAAAAGATAAACGGATATGAATCAAATTAAAGTTTTAAAAATACGAAAACACAGCTCCTTGAGAAGATCGAGATGAAGCCAAATTTAAGTATTTTGTATAGGGGAGAGAATCAAAGATGAATATATAGGAGAAACTGATGGGGTAGGAGATTTCATTGATGGGGAAAACAAATAATTATATTATTATGAGGGGAATAAAGAAAGTCTAACCGAGGAGAAAGCAATGGAGGTAAAAGAGAAAAGAACTGGGAGGAGCAAGAAAAAGACGAGGCCGACGCACAAAAGAGAGGAAATGACAAACGAAGGTGGACAAAGAATTGATGAATAGGAAGACTGAAGAATTCAGTCTTTGAAGACGTCTTCAGACTCCAAAGACCCACGTATGAAGAAGGAGATGAACATCAAGAGAAACAACAAACATCATGAAGAAGACAAAAATCTATCTATGATGATCAAGATAAAAGCAGAAAGCCAAAACTGAGAAAAAAAAATGAAAACTGGTGATAATGAATGAATATGAATTTATTGTCACATACAAGAAATATCTTTACAAATAAAATAATCATTGAATTACAACAGTTTTTGGCGTGACTGGAAAAAGAAGCCTTGAGCTCCAGCCACGAGTTCTAAAAATAAGAAACACGTTTTCTAATCTAATAACAGCAGTACAAATGATACAATTCTGTTGATGGATAATAATCTATCGATGTTGAATTTTATCAATAATCAGGTACTTGATAAACAAAATATAGATGCACAAAAGAATAATATAAAAATTGTCGAGTTTTAATAATCTTTACACAATTAATATTGCGAAAAATTGGTGATTCAGCCAACTCAATTCTCAATTTGAAATAATAGTTTTGTTTTACCCACGATTTTATTAATCTCAATTTGGTTTTTATCAATTTTATCCTTAATAAAGTCTTCCGGAATTCTATTTATTGAATTAGAAGGAAATGCAGATGAACAACAATGAAAACACGAATAAATATACAAATTAGAGGAGTAGGTGCAACCCACAATATAGGTGTAACTGAAACTGTGAAGCATGTTCTGCAAAAAGTATACAGATATATTGCAATGTGTAAAGTATAGTCTGAAGGTCGTCTACTATCCGTAGTGTGCGGCTCCTCCCCTTCTTCTTCTTCACCCTTTCTTCTTCTTTTTGTCCTTATCCTCTCTTCTTCGAGAGCCGAAGACTCGAAAACACCTCAGTCAGTTGTGGAGGAGGTCCCTAACCTACCTCAGCGGTGCAGTGGTCAGTGAGTCGGTTGGTGGATGAGTTAGTTAATTACTCACTCATTGTAATTACTAGAGATTATTACTCATCAATTATCAGAATAATTAGTGAGCAGTAATTGGATAATAGGGGGCATGGAGTGCCAAGTTTATTTGAAATTTATACTAGTTTTGGTAGCCTCTCTTGGATATATTGGATGCGTCGATGCTGGAAAAAGTGAGTATTTTGCATTAATTATTGTAAGTTTCACAATTTTTTTTTCAAAGAATTATCAAAATGAATCAATTATAGGCCTGCGTGATAAGTTTTTTCAATTGTATATTAATTTGGTGTGGAGTTTCAAACTTGAATAAAACAAAATTTTCAATACCCTTGAATAAAAAATATTCTAGGGAATTAAATATTATTCTATTTGGGATCAAAAAATTTTTTCTCAATTGAATATAAAAATAATTATTCAATTGAACTCAGGGTGGAAAAATGAATTACCACTTGAGAATATCCGAACTGGAACAGTATGTGAGGTTCGGAATCACCTTTGTTTAGTTCAAGTCCATGCATTTTTCATCATTTTCTCATCAACTAAACTCAAGAAATTTGATAGTATTGTAACCTTCATTATCGTTACAATTATCAGTATCCAAGCCCAAGCTAAGGGATCAGTGAACATCATCTTTAATCTTCAAATTCGGGGTATCCCTTATTCAGTTCATATTTCTCTCTCGTTTTCCCAGTTTTTTGACTGAGTATCTATATATATAAAAGCGAAATGGCACTCACTCACTGACTGACTGACTCACTCACTCACTCACTCGCATAACTAAAAATCTACCGGACCAAAAACGTTCAAATTTGGTAGGTATGTTCAGTTGGCCCTTTAGAGGCGCACTAAGAAATCTTTTGGCAATATTTTAACTCCAAGGGTTGTTTTAAGGGTTTAAAGTTCGTCTTTTAGCATGTATATTCTTCTTCTCCCAATCTCCTAATTATAATTGAAATTTCCCATATCATATGTTACTATAGAACTATAATCTAGAGAGAGTACCTCTTCGAAACAGTTGTTAACTGGCAACTAAATTAATAATTTTGTCAGGTTGGCATTAAGTAGAGTTGACTTTGTTAGGTTGGCACCAAGTTGAAGATTTAAATGCATTTATCGCGGAAAAATTGATTGGGCACTGCTACTTCAATCCTGGGAATATTATATTTCTAGCTGTCAGGCTCGCTTCGCTCGCCGTATCCGTTTAGCCAGACGTTTAGTCTGGACCCCCGACTGGATTGTCCTAACATATGATAAAAATGCTCAAATGAAAAGTGCAGGCGAGCGAAGCGAGCCTGCTGATCTCATCCTTGGACGATCCAGTCGTGGGTCCAGGGGGCGGAGCCCCCTGGCTAGACGGATACGGCGAGCGAAGCGAGCCTGACGGCTAGTTAGTCTATATTCATTCACAAAGAGTATAGTTCGTCATTTAAGGTGGTATTGGACTTGGAAAACGTGTTTAAGATAACTCTAATCATTATTATGATTTTTGCTTGTTCTATCTATATTATTTGCCACTTTATTCGATATTTTACCTGGTATACTCAGTCTATATTAGTGCATTTTTTATTTTTCGAAAAGTTGTAACAGGGTATCAAAACTCATTTTTACTTATTATTTGATTTTTTCACTTGATCAGACTCTTTTCAAAATACGAATAAAACTTGCACATAGTATAGAACGTTACCTTTGTTTTGGCGCAAACCACATGTAAATAATTGATCCAATATTTAGTCTTCAGTAGCTGTCACTTTTGCAAAACTCTTATAATTATACCTGAGTGTTATGAAATATACGGGATTGTAATAGCACGGCTGGTTAACTATTTCAATTTATTTCGAATGATAGCTACATACAACAAAGGTAGCTTGTCAATTGTACAGAGCGAATAACCAAACAGTAAGAAATAAAATCCAATTTTCAACACAAATATCAGACAATTTCACATCGTGCACCTATCAATTACATCATTTTTAACTTTAATTGGCGGAACATATCTTGACAATCAGTGAAAAGTTGGAAAAATAACTTTAAAACAAATTCAAGAATACTAAAAAAATTACCAAATGTCTATAATGCGTGAGTTGATACCAACGTAGGCCTACAATCATACAGATGAATAATTACAAGTTGTCATATACCACATTTACTTCACACTGTTATTAAGAGCCTATCACGCAGTCCTTCCTGTCTGCTTCTTTCTATGTTCCTTCCTCTTTTATTACATTTTTTATTCTACTTTCAATTCTTTTTCTTAGTTTTCTACTCTTACTTATTATTTTTCCTAAATCTACTTTTACTTCTCCTTTTTCTATGTTCCGTGCTTGCTCCACTTGCTCAATTTGTTTTTCTTTCTTTGATGTAGCCAGAGAAAATGTTAGCCCTGTCTTCAACACATTCTATACATTTATTCCTATTTTTTCATTCTTTATTGTCTCTTATAACATGGGTAATCTTATACAACTAATTTTTCAATTGCTTATCATCCTTTCTCACTTAAGTGAGAAGTGATTAGGTACTTCTTCCTTCTTAGTAATTTTTCTCATGAACTCTCATCTTTACTTCCTCCTCTCTTCCACATTGTTTTATTTATTTATTCAATTCATACATTGATAGAAACAATATCATTTTCAACTATTCTTATCTACCTATTCATTTTCTGAATACGTTAATTGTTCATTTGTTTCCATTATAATGTAGTGTTAGTATGCAATGGGTCTTGCAAGACCTGGCAATGCATTTTGTCATTTGTGAATTTATGATAAAGAATCAATAACTATGAATGATTGTGAAAGGAACAACAGGCTTTGAGCCCATAACTGATCTTTTCACGAATTTGGATAGAAATTGTACAAAAATAGGTTCTATATTAGCTTCTTTAATAAGTTTTTATTCCGTTACTCCTTCTTCATCACATTTTCCAATCTTTTAGTACAAACTCTTTTGTCTCCTCAATTCTCATCTATTGCTCACTCCCTTCATTGGTGTTCTCATAATAATTCTCACCATGCTTATTCTCATTTCTTATTCTCCGACTCCTCCGAACTCCCCGTTTAATCTTTTCCTAGCAATTATCATCCTTGTTTTTCTTTCATTTCACTTATTCTATGATTCCTTTCTCAATCATCTCCAGTAACAATAAAATTCCAATTTTCACTTATGATAAACCTTTCATGATCACTCCAACAAATACTTTTATTTCTTCATATTCTTCTTCAATGTATTCTTCTTCCTTTTTCTTCATTTTATTTTTTTCGTATTTTTCTATCTCATTTTCTTTTCCTCTCCAGTTTGTTTTCTTCAACTATGTCTATCCTTTTTCTGCTATGTCACATGTTAACCCTTCTTAATACAGTCTAACTTTGAAAAAACTTTTTTTCTACAACTTCTTTCTAACTTTTTTCAGTCCAAAGTATATTCTCCTAAATTAAATGAAATAATTGTCGTTTTTTTCAATTACTATACTATCGATTTATACTTTTTTATCATATTTCTTATTATTCTATCAAGAGATTATCTCCTTATGTTGTTGTGATGTAAATGCAATTGAATAGATGGATTGAGTAAATGGAATAAAATTGTATAGGAGGGTTGAGTGGGAGAGAGGGCCGGCTGCGCCCTAACTTCGCCCTCCAGGTCAAAATAAAGGCAGCCTATCTATCCATATATCTTGTTCCTTTATCGTTGCACGTGGCATTTCCTCTTCCTCCCCTCATTCTTCTTCCTCTTCTTCCTGTCTTTTCTCCCGTTTTCCTGGCATGACCCAGTCAGTATGACGTCAATCAGTTCTTCTTCCTTACTAATGACCGGTTCGTGAAATGCATTGAGATTCACCAAAAACTGTCAGGATTCCTTGAAAATAGGTTCTACTATAGTTAACAACAAAATCACCTCCAATTAAGCCAATGCTGACAGTATGAAATAGAACTCACCACTGTAATCTTCTTCTGGAGTTCAACTAGTTTTGCGTTGAGTTTGAATTTGTGTTGAGTTCTGTTTCGGAATTTTTCAAACCAGTTCTGCACCATTTAAATAACTTATTGCCACTCTGATCTGCAAAGTGTCTTCCATTACCGGTTTAAAAGTGATGATTCAGATTGAAAAATAACAAAAATGTGAAGAGTAAGCACCACTTTGACAAACAAAAGCCTGTTGTCGGTGTTCTTTGAACTATATTTCGCGACTGTTCTTGCTACAAAAAAAATACTTTTTACTTCTTATTTCATTTTTATCTCGTTTGTCATCTATTTCTACTAATAAATGTATCTCTCTTAATAAGTTTATCACATTCTCAGCTCTTAATTTGTGTACTCTTTTTTATCATTTCCTCTGTTTAATTTTCTTCAACGTTCAGCTTGTGAGGATAGATTCATTTTATACATTCTTACATTCTATACATTCTATACTCTCTGCTTTTTACTTATAATACTTTCAATAAGCTTCCTCTAAAATACTATCACTTCCAATCATTACTCTTTTTTTAATAATGTTTCTCCATCTAATCCGTTTCAACCTTTTGTGGTTTACTCCCATGGTATATTCCCTGTGAATTGGAATAATGTCTATTACATAATTCCTATTCGTTCGTTTCTGCGAACTTCCTTCATCTTTGGCATCATCTGTTCAATAAGAATAATATAATACTGATGAGAATATAATACGAATGTAATAATATAAGAATACAAGAATTAATAAGTTTCAATAATTAAGTTTTTAATTTTTAGTATTAAGAATAAGTTTTATATGAATATAATAATTCAAATGTTGCTAACTACCGTAATTTCATTCACATTCTTCGGTTCCTTTTTATCTCGTTCCTCTCATTTATATCTCACTCTAGAAAACTCATTCACACTCAAGTTCACTAAAATTTACTCATTTATTTCCAAAGAATTCACTCATTTATACTAAATTTTTTTAAAGCTGACCTCCAAATTGGAAATGTTATTTTGTATAACTAAATTTCTGAATTATCCTGTGTTAAGGGTGAAACTCAAGAAACACTTGAAAGAATAGAAGTAAGAACACGATATTGCAATTATATCTCAGTGAATGGATACGAACATCAACAAATTTGAAGAAATAAAAATAATTTATGTTATTTCAAGAACGATTATGCTTATACTGTTTATACAAGTTACAGAAAATTAATACAAAGAATATCACTATATTATTCCCAGAAGCACGTAAAGCTGCGTTTACACCGAAGCTAAATGTTGATAACTTAATCCTCAATAGATTCTATTAGATTCAACATAGCTTATCATACACATGATGAACATAAGTGTTTGTCAAGTTTCGTTCAATCTAATAGATTCCATAAGGATTATGTTATTAACATTTTGTTAATAACAAAATAGATATGTTCAACATATTTATCTTCAACATTTCAACTATTTTCAACATTTTGTTAATAACTTTGGTGTAAACGCAGCTTAACCTATCTAATCCAGTAAGTTTACTCATTTCTCATCATTATTCTTAACATTGCCCATGCCCATTATCAAGCGTTAATCTGAAGGGAACATTACTCTCATCGGAAAAGCAAAAATGATCGTCTCAGTAGATATTAATTCATTA
This sequence comes from Nilaparvata lugens, assembly GCF_014356525.2. Classification (NCBI taxonomy): domain Eukaryota; kingdom Metazoa; phylum Arthropoda; class Insecta; order Hemiptera; family Delphacidae; genus Nilaparvata; species Nilaparvata lugens. The sequence continues at coordinate 6,664,726 of NC_052515.1, forward strand.
TTTACCTTGGTTTAGTGTAAACTATTTTCAAGTTCCATATTCTGCTAAATTTCAACTTGTAGTGGAAGATTTCAAATTTAAAACTATTCGGCTATTTTTAAATTCCCTCTATTTAAACTTAGAATCTACTGCCGTAGGATCTACAGCCCAGAACTTACAATAAGAACTTCTTATTTAATCTTTTAGGAATAATTGGTATTTTGTATAAGATATATATATTGTGATACATCATTCCTAACCTTCTCCTATAGAATTCACCTCAGCTATCAACTTCCTTACTCAAGCTTCATTGTCAAGTGCATTTTTATGCAATAGACTTTCAAATTAATGCGTAACAAGTATAGTTTACGCATGTGCAAAAAGGCCGTATGTAAATTACATCACGTTCAATTCAACCGATAACTTGTTTCATGTTTTAATAAAACTATTATCGGCTCAATTTGAATGCACTAAGGTCAGAATAATCATTGGACACGAGTCATTAAGTACTTGAAACAAGTACCGTACTTGATTGAGTACATTATGTAGCAGAGTCGACAAATAACGTCGCCCATAGTTAACAGCGCGGACTTACCTATCGGAAGAGCAATAGCTAACGTCTCTGCAACGAAATTGGCCTGTTAAATAGTTAACAGTTGATAGTTAACAGCGCGCCAACAAACAAGTTTTTCCGTTGCAGAGACGAAAACCCTACAGGCAGATGACGTCATCTGAGGCTACCAATAACTAGAAGTGCTTTTTATTTAAATGCCCAAAATCGTGCTTATAAATCCACTATACATTCGCGCCAAGTGCATTTTAACGTTATGTTGACTTGTTTGCATGTTTTAAAAGACAGACGAAAATGGTCCGAAAACATTACATTATAATAACGTTAACTATTTGAAACTATATGAACTGTAAAACTGAATAAAATATTATTGACTATTCGAGTAGCTTGAACGAAGATGTAATACAATTTTTTATATATTGTATAATTTAATAAATTTGAATAATCAATTATTATCATTAGCACCGTATGCAGAGTCATTAGAAATATATCTTGTAATATACAAGATAGGCTGCTTGGCTTCCAAGATAATTATATCAAAATGCCAGAAGGCAATGAAATAATTCTGGTCAATTTTTTTTAAAATTAATATTATACTAAAATAAATACACCAGTCACTTATTTTACTTCTACCTTAAATTTTATTTTACTTAATTCATTCATTTAGCTATCAAAAAGTCAAACTAACTGAAAATAATTACAATTAGTCTGCAGTTTACGATCTTGATTCGTAACCTTTAAACATAAACAACACAATAAGCAGACAGTAGTGTTGTGATAAACAAGCGCCATGTTGTGACGTCATCCGACTGAAGGTTTATTTATTTATTTATTTATACATTAATAGATACAATCATTCTCAACTATGAATGATTGAGAAAGGAACAACAGGCATAAAGCCCAAAACTGTTCCTTTCCCAAATTTTGATAGAAATTGTCCAAAAATAGGTTATGTTTACACTACACGTTTTTTGTCCAATTTTGAGTCCAAAATATTTATAAACTAGGAATTTAGAATTTAGAAAAGTTGAAAACCAAATTAAATAATAATACTTCACTAAATCATCACTAATAACTGAAAATACTGTATTAATAATTGAAAATTTTAAAACGCGAAAAGAAACTCAAACGTACTCCTAAACAACAGCTGTCATTGGAAGAACTGTTCACAGTGATTCTCTCCCATTGCCAATACATTAGTTGGATAGAAGCATACCGCGCAAAAAGTGGTATGAGCAGCAGTGTGACATGTGTGAGCCTTATCAGAGCCATAGTTAAAAGGGGTCTGGCAAACGACTCTGCAACGAACATCTATTTTTATGGGCGAGTTGTTAACTAATTTCTCTGTTAACTATGGGTGACTTTATGTAGCGACTCTGCAACCGGGCATTAGACATCTATATAAATAAAAATCGAGCCTCAAATTTTGACATTCAATAACTTATATGTGTGTACCGAATTTGATAATTTTTTTTAGTTGTGTTCGTTATGTTAAGGACCAGGTTTATAGCCTATCAAATTTATAATCCGACTTATCAGGACTCTTTTCTACTGTCCTTATGTAATCCTTATGGGAGAAAATTTCTGAGCTGGCAAAACAGAAATAAAAATCAGCTGTTATAATCATTGCGTCATTCAACAATCGTCGGTGGATCATAGTAGACAAGAGTGTGTGCTGCTCCATAACCGCCCATGTATTTTATTCTAAACGCCCCGACTAGAAACAAAATGACTGTTGTGTATAAAAAAGCTTTAGAACAAAAACATTTTTTTAAATAACTGTTTTTAAAATTCATTTCAGAGTTAAATAAACTATTGATAATACTTTATATAAGATTCAACAACGTCTGTTGGGTCAGCACTTGAATCAGCAACTATGAGCACATTACAATAGTATCTTCGATACTTTACTGATATAAAATTAATATACTAAAATTTTAATACTAAATGTTCGAGGAGAATAGAATCACTTTACAAATATTAAGTAATTAAAAAATACAAACTTCTGCACAACTAACTAAGCACATAGGAAGTCCATATTGAGAAATGAATGTAAATACTGATTGTTGGATAATTTTCTTGAAAATATAGTGATGCATCAGATTAAGCTAAGTGTAAGAAGCTCCTTTTTGGATGCAAAATGCCGCTTCGCACCTCCTCTGGTGTGCATCCAGATAAAGGTTGTCTTGAGATGCATTAACTATTTGGCGGCAAGAAGTTCGCTGGGCCAGCTTGTAAATTATTAAGAACGAAACGAAGAATTTCATTGTTTAAGATGATGGAATCACCGTGAATGTAATAAAATTTACTTGAATTCACAATGATCCTCCATAAAATTTAAATTCATATGTACATTACAATGTTATATTAAACATAAAAAAGTGCCTTTCTATACTAACTTTTGCACAAAAACTCGGGCGAGAGGTAGCACCTATAAAGTCAGTTATTAGTGACAATTCAGATGATAACTTCATTGAAATTAATTTGAGAACTCTCTCTACGTCGAAAAAGGTTTGTTGATAGTGAAAATTACAAACATTTTTCGCAAATTAATAGAAAAAACCCTGGATCAAAGTTGCACTGACGGAAAATAAAGTAGAAAAAAGCCTAATGTAGTTTCAGATTGTTACGCTAGATAGCGCTGGCAGCAAGCATGATACAAACCACCGTGATACTGTATCATTTGACAAGCGACAGAGATTGGAACAGACAAGAAGGAAACGATTTAAATAAAAAAGTAGTGTACTTCCAGATTGCTTGTGTTATATGAATTTTTTTTTCAAATTTATAAAACAAATTAAAACCTTTGTTTTGTCAAAAAATAACAGGAATTTGGTAAATTTTATTACAAATCGTTTGATTGCATAATTTTTCAAGATTGAACGAATATTCAATGATATATGTCAGCTATAGTCGTAGGTGACCTATCCCTTGTGGGTGATGTAATGTTTTACCATTGCTTGTAATAAATTAAAATCGCTTACTAATAACATGTAAGCAAATTGAGATTGTAGCATTATTGATGCGGACTTTAGCAGTATGCCTTGGTGTATACTGCAACAAACCTACAGTGGTCACCCACCAAAGATATTCCCATATTTTGGATGGACACGTTGAGTCGTCGGTCCCGGCTGCTTAGAAAACAGTCATTAAGTCATGTCAGAGGCCCTGTAATTGGCCAGTTGCGACCATAAAAAGCTCTGACACCAGACCTGAGCCAACAGGTCAATCGATATTATGACCTATATACCATATAGGTGTATAATTATTTATGACCCATATGATCTATGGTCGAAACTAGTAATAATATAGTTACGTGAATGAATTCTTCAATGGAACATGTAGTGTACAGATACATGAGCTCACGTTAATGAATTGGTATAACTAAACAAAAAACTTTTTTCTACAACTGCGCGTAAAGAAAGAATTTACACAGTCAATTCTCCTCGTAAAACAGCTTATTTCTGAGGAGAATCTACTTTTTCGCTCGCTAACCATCCGCGCATGCATAGTAGATTAACTTTACGCTCCCAAATCATTCGCGCATTCGCAGAAGAGTTTCTATATGCTTCCTAATCAGCTGATTGTAAGCAGCTCGCCAAAAAGTAAGATCTTAACCTAAAAAGTCGGTAATTGTAACTCCGCCGATATAAGTAATTCAACAGGTTTGGGCAGTTGTAGAAAAAATTTTGTATGTAAATCGCGCGTAATCCGCTTCGCGCCGCGTGATAACTGTTTTGCGCCAGCGATTAAGTCGCGCATTACGCTCTTAATACATAAATAGCTATTATCTTTTAGTACGAGCAGTATACTCTTTATTTCTAGTACAGGCTACATAGCTTGTGTCTCTATTCTATAGGCTCTATACTCGTAGTACAGTAACTGTTGAGATTTCATAGGTTCAATTATTACATTGATAAACCAATTTACTTTCATGTTCCTGACTCATTCATTGCATAAAATCATGAATAATTTGGATCCAATATGAAGTTTGGACGCTATAATTGGTTTAGTTGGTTTGATTTTAACCTTCACCATCTCAAAACCTTAAATTTATAGAGGTTTCTGTGTGTGTCCTGGAGTTGGTGAACGATCAATAATACCAGACGAAATTTCATAATTACATACCAGAAGCGATGAAATAAATTTCAATCATTGGTAAAGTTCATGAGCAGATTTGAACAGTGGGCGGAAAAAATTCTCGCTGAAAAGTTGATGACCTCTCTGGGCAGTACAAAATTCTATGGCTGGTTACATTGAAAGCAAAACAAAGACTGCCACACGATTCACAATTGTATCAATAATACGATGATCATAATGAGTGTGAGAATAGATTAAAAAGACAGGCAGTCTTTGATTTAGCTGTATGGTAAAAGTTTCGTATTATTACCAGAAATTTCCGTATATTTCAAGTCTTCAATCTTGAAAAATGTAATATTATACAGTATAGATCCCCGAAAAACATTGTGGGGGGGGGGGGGAAGATGAATTCTAAAGTACTGGGAAAGAAAATACTGAAGGAATATCATGATTTTGAATATTGCTATTCCTTGTTATTCATTGTTTGTCATTTTTGAGATAATATCGTTCCGTTTGCTGCACCTTCATTTCTATAGTCCATACAAAATTACTTTTGACTCGAAGGGACATTCGCAGCAGCATTTTCAGCGACAGGTAGGGATACAGCGGCGGCGATGTTCCGTTCTGAACCGACCAGCGTTATCTAATTTCTAGTGAGTGTTCGAGTGCTCCTGATACACATACCTCTCTGAGAGAACTGAGTCGACTGAGTCTAATCGACGAATTGGCAACTGCGCTTCTACCTATCACTCTATTCATTACCGTCTCTATTGGCTGATCTCCCACAATATTTACCTGCTCCGCATATCACTCCAAGTCAAAAGTAATTTTGTATGAACTATGTTAACTAAAAGCTTCAACGTAGAACACAAGATAATGTACAGGGCTTGATGTCTAGATAATATACAGCATGAGTGTTCAACAATATAGGTAGTGGTTCTTTCCACTAGTGTTTTGTTTGTTCGTAGTTTTGTATTTTTAGAAGTCATTTTGATCAATATCTAGTACAACACCATATTTACGTCACTGAAATTTAAATTGATATAAAAGGCTCAAATAATCTATTGTTAAGATTAAGAATATTCAGATTGAAACTATTCAATATGAACCTAATAGATTAAATGCATGAAACACCACATATTTTAATTTCATGCTAAGGTAGTTGTTTCTTATTGAAAATATAAATTTAGAAATAAAAAATTCCACGTGTCTTCCTTCAAGCTCAATTTAAAGACGGATCTACAAGGTCATGCTCAACGTTGCAGTGCAGTATGCGAGCTTGTATGTCTTGTATGTTATGAAACAACATCAATATATTCCATTCCATAAAAAGCAGCCCACTGGTAACTGAGACATTGAATTTTGGAGTTGGAGACCGCCTTTCCACATTTCTCACTTCTCATGACCTTATTCCCTTGCAACATGAGTAAGTTTTGAGGATGAAAGATGGGGAAAGGACCTTGGAATTCATTTATTTATTCATTCATCAACATGATAATATAGAAGTAATGAGTGGAATACAGCAACATTCTTCCGAAACTGTTCTCCAAAACTCTATAAACTTTAAATTCTTGCACTAGATAATTTTTGTACAATTCGTTCCTGCTATAACGATACAGTATGAAAGGAATGTGTAGATGAATGATTTGATTACAAAAGTATGGGAAATCGTTCTATAGGCTTAGAAATATCGGAAGAACAAATAAGCGAATGAATGTGTAACATGAAAAGATGAAGAGAGAGAGAGAGAGTGAGTGAGTGAGTGAGAGGGATTGAGTGATTAGATTTCTTCATTTATGTACGTTACAATATTTACTGGCTTAGGCTATACACTAATTTACATTAAAAAAATGACGGTAATGCTAATTATTCAACGAATTTTACAAAGTATAGATAATTAATCAATGAGAATGAAGATTAAATGCAATTGGAATAACGATAATATAAAATTGTAATGTAACTTCATAAATCGGCGGTGTTTCAACAAATAATTGACGATTCATTAAGGAGGATATAAAATAATATCCTTCCCATTAACACACGACCGGGAGAGAGAGAGTGAGAGATGAACTGTGACGAGGAAAAAGAGAAACGAAGAAAAGAAGTAAAAGAAATGAAGGAAAGAGAGATTAAAGAGAACAAAGGAAAAGAAGAAAAAAATTTAATGAGGAATCAGAGATCTTTGTCGGGTGATGTATTCATTCATTTTTATTTTAGTGTAAATACAAGAGTAAATAGATACTGGTTAATTAAGTCCATTCATGATTCAGAATAGGAAGTAAACGGTGACTGCCAAGCATCTGTAGGAAATACAATGGGAATTAAACCAAATATTGAAAAAAATCATCTCATCCATTCATTAAAATAGAAATGAACGATACATAATGATCAAATTCCTAACTTTGTTTAAGTCTACACAATGATCAAATTCGGTTAATCTATAGTCGGGAATAGGAAGCTGATAGTAACAATCAGGCATCATGAAAGTAAAAAAAAATGAAACAAAATACTGAACATCATAATGTACAAATTAGGCTACTGTTAACCAAATTGAGTCCAATAATATCAAATCAATTCGAAACAGCTTATCAAAGTCTCACATATAGGCGTTTCTATTTCTAGGCGTCTCTATTACTGTATTACATAAAATTTGCTATGCATTTACTTCCTTTAGATACACGTTGTGATTATCTAATGAGCTTCTCATATGCATGTGATCAAATAAATTAACAATTTTTTAACAATCGGTGAATTAAAATTACAAAAACCAGTTCAACTTTCTTCATTCCACGCTGAGAGGTAATTTGAAACCACCAGTGCACCAGTAACAAGTTGATGACCTTGGCAGACTATTAACTATTATCTACATATATGCAAACATATACATTGCATGTTATATTATGCCAATCTGGATCAGATATATATAAATATATGATAATAACACAAAAACCTGAAATACTGTTCAACACCTTCTTAGAGAGAGACACATCACATCGGAAGCACTTCGTTAGAGCTCAATTAATTTAAATTCAAAACCAATCTCCTTTCGGTTCGTTGGAGAACAATAAATTGATTTGAAAAATGATTCCAATTATTCTTTGTCAGTCTATTTCCGGCCAATTAATGGGATTTCTATTCACAGGAAATAATCATCATCACTAGGTGAAATCATTATGCGGTAGAAAATTGCTAAACGACTACATCAGAACAATGTAAACGTGAAGAGCCTATTATTTTTCAACAAAATCTCTTCCTATTTCATAGTTCTCTATTCATTGAATAATCTCTCTCAATAAAATCTCTTGTACCTTCTAATTTCATGACTCTTCACTTATCTAGTTATTTTCTTATTTGATAGAATTACTGTTCTTGTCATTTTTATAATATTTACAGTTCTCATCACAATCATTGTCATTTGAACACAATTCTTCAATTCATGGAAATTTCATATTTAAAGAAGTTGTTAGTCGGTTGTTCATGTGGTATTCAACTTAACCTATTGTGGGATGCTACAAGATATTAGGCCTTTGAGGGATATAATCTAAGTATGTAACGAACTTTTTTTCATATTGTGAATGTTTTTAATTTTTAATAAATACCTCTGACATGGGTTACATGACAGAGGAATCACCACACATCGTTTTAGAAAACACTACACACCACTTGACACTCCATTTTTTTCCATTTTCAAATCAGCGATTCAGTTTCACCCACAACAACTACATTGGATGCATGTTCTTTCCATGATTTCTCCAGTCAAATAGGTCATGAATTTATTTTTGTTTCCAGTTGTGAGCGCAAACAGCGATGACTTCGAGTCGAGACTTCTGGAGATTCCTGAAAGGTTCAGACAGATCTCGCAGATCGCCTACCCAGACGGACTGCCTGACAGTTTGCTCGATTTCTATTCGCTGACCAATGCAAGCAATCAGATTTGCGCCAGTCACAGTGCTCACTACAGACAGGCTCTGCTGAGGTTCGAGAGATGGGCTGTTCAGAGTGAGTTTAAACTGTAGTTTATGTAATCAATTTACGTAATATCATAGAAAATAGATAGCATAAGCATATGCTCTATTTCCTCTATATTATAATCTGTAATTTCGTAATCAACTGGAAGAATATTCCTATTTTGAAGTTTTATTTATTGAACAAACCATAATAGTTGTACATGTTTAGATGTTAATATACAGAACGGGGTTTTAGTGGGTAATAATATTATAGTACTATTGTGAATAGGTTGAGTTTGTGAGTATATCGAAGCAGTAGCTTACAATAGTGAATAGTCTTAATTTTCATTGATGACGTGTTAAAGTAATGGAGGATAACTAATCAATGATCAATAATTACGGTTATGTGAAATATTTGTGAAATAAGTCCTATTAATGAGGTTCACGTTATAATGGCAGTATTTGATTAACATTGGTGTTGGTGCAATCCTAGTCTTTCATTCGACAAAGCGCTCTCCTTTTGAAGTTACGCAACCGTTTTTAACAATATATATTATAATTGATTAACAAAATATTGGATTTCAACCATGAAATTCTATTATTTGATCAATGAGAAATACTAGTAAGTTATAATTTCTTGACGAGAAAATCTTTTTTTGATTGATTAAAAATAATCACTATTGAACAACCAAATTATGACATAGCAGTGAGATACTTATAAATGAATATTAGCTTCTACTCACATTTGTGGAGCGCTTTCGGACACTAGGCCCTTCCTCAACACATGTGACGGCTATGTCGTAATTTAGTTGTTCAAATGTGATAATTAACAAGAAGTTCGTAATGGAAACAAACATTGAAGAGATTAATAATAAGTTTTCATGATTGAGATATTATTATTTCCTACAGTCACGTTGAAAAGTGGCCATTGCTGCACTGATTACAGAACGCAAAGAATCACTTTTCCGCTCTAGTGCGGGAAAAATTTTTCTGCACTCCACATTTGCAACATGGCAACGCAAAATACTTAGTAGGTTATATGGAGCAACAGTGCAGCAAAATCAAAATGAAGTTGGTAACAGTGACTGCTGTGGCTGCTATAGTGAGCAGAGGTGCAACCAAGCACAACGCGCTAATTATTATTCATTATATATTATAACCAAGGACAACGAGGACTTTAGGATTTTAGGATTAAGGTTTTTATCAATAATAAAATTACACAGAAAAACATTTGATGGATTTCAGGCAATTTTACCCATAATTACCCACTTTTCATATTCAATGGTAACTGTAGGAAAAACTTAATGTGAAATACGTGCGCAAAGTTCCTCTGCTGCACTCAAGAAACCATTCCGCCCTCGCCTACGGCTCGGGCGTAAACGTTTCTTTCGGTGCAGCAAACTGTCACTTTGCGCACTAGTTGCACAAATAACTATTATGCGTATGGCTTTCTTGGCAGAGAGATCCTGTAAGGATGTCCCGTCCCGCCTTGCCGTAAAACTCCTAGAAAGTAATTTCCTATAAGTGAACAAACACTTATAGCTTATAACTGGAAATTTTCACTTTCACTTTGATTTCGGATTAATAATTTTTATACTAGGAGGTCCAAAATTGATAACAACCATTTTCTCAAGACAATTTAACATTGGAAAAACAAATAAAATGAATTTCGCAAATAATTTCAGATCAAAAAATAATGCATTAGTCTACAAATTTTGTCATGATTGAGATTAAAAAATATAATTGATTATTTTAAACAAGCATAAACAGTTGATATCACATCAGATATGCCGGCATCAGCCATCCTCTATTATGAAGGCAGTAGCTAGAGAGAAAATCGGCAAAGCTATTCTCCTATCTTTCTTCACTGTCATTATAATATGGACCTCACTATACAACTAACATTTTTAGGTATCATCCAAATGGTCTAAATGCATGAAATAGGTTCAAATTGATAAGATAAGCTGGTAGTTTCATTTTGATACTTTTTGCCCTAATTTTCCTCCGCTTTTCCAGTGCTCGACTCGTCCGGAAAATTCCCGTCGGGCCTGATGCATGCACATTTCCACGCGATGGGGAACTACGAGGAATGCCTAGAAGTTGCAGCCATCGCTCCATTCCAGGTCCAACACTGCATGGTGCAGTTTGGCAATTTAGTGCGCTTTCCGAAGGGACCCATTGATTGGGTAAGACGTTGGAAAATTCAGATTTAGAATAAAATAATATAGATTCCCATATAAAATAGTTCCTCAATAGATAAATGAATAAATTTCAAAAATTAATGAATCTTAGTAGGATCCACTTTCAACTCTCATCATTGATTCAATGGGAATAACTCATTCTATTTATATGGTGACAGAACGAAATGAGTCTCAATTCAAACTGAGAATTAAAAAATATATGGTTACTGATTTTTCGCCACACTGCACAGAAAGCAGCTGTTTTCCAGTCCCTACGTAGATCTGAAAGACCTTGTTTGCAGACGACGTCAGAAAAGGGTTTCTTTTCCGGGCTAGGCTAGAAAGTTGTCTCTTTCCAGCCGCTCATGGAAGTAGTTAATAAGTCATCCGCTAGATCGGGCGAGTGGCCACTTTCATCATCAGCTGAAGTAGCCATGATTTCAGTTCCAGTTTCGAATCAAACTAATTCGCTTCGCAACCAGTTTTATTCAATTATTTATTGTTGATTAGTGCATTCCGAATTTTCAAAAATGCTTGAAGATGACTGTGGTATTCCAAGTGAAATTTTAAAAGAATCTGAAATCCTGACTGCAAATCTTCTACCACTAAAATCAAGAGATAGGTTATCATAGAGAAACAATATCATAAGTAGATATTGTAGATATAGTCCCATGGTATAGGGCGATTATGTCGCAACTTCCACTGTTATCCCAAGCCGATAGTTCACGTAGTTCTTTCCCATGCAGCTGTATGACGCTGGTAGTCTCTCATACTGTGCCGTTCATACACTCTCACCCCAACAAAACAGTTAAAAAAGACAATAATCGACAGTAATCGGCTTGAGATAACAGTAGAAGTTGCGACATAAATTCCCTATACCATGGGATATCTACTCACGCTATTGTTTCTCTATGATACTATCTAGTATGACAGAAGCTATAGTTCATTCATTTATTTGATCCATTATATGAGCACAAATCATAGATAATGATTGCGAAAAACTACGAGTACTATGTTACAATCATTTATATCCTTAATAATAATACAAACACAATAATCATGAAGAATGTTTGGGAGAAAGCAAACAGGCTCAGCCCAAAACTGCCTCTCTCCTGAATTATTATTAATAACAGTTTCCAAATCATAGGTTTGTTTTCACTTGCTCGAATGTTAATTGAATTTTCATAATTATGTTCCTATAGTGAGATTCACCTAAAACTATCAGCATAGTTGAATGGGAAACATTTACATAATATTATATTATGCTGCTGACAATTCAAAGCGAATCTCACTTGTGATTGTTTTTAATAGAGTCCGTATAATTCGCGCGCTCTTGGAACGGTGTTGTTTTAACAGGGTTACTTTTATTCTCTAGCAAATGAGACTACCAACTCCAACTGAAGTTCAAATATTCAATAACATTGAATCAAATCAACTCTTATTAACCTGCTGCGAACATAGTTAAGCTACACTCGAATCATCGATTAAAACTAATCGACGATTAAAGATGAATGACGACCAATCAATTTCGTTTCGCAGCGAGAATGTTGCAGTATCGTTATTCAAAATGGCGCACATAACTCATGTGTTAATGTTCAGAAAACAATAAAAAAAATGGCTCAAACCTGCTCAAGGCAAGCTGAAAAAGTAGCCTAATGATGTCATTTGCAATTATTCAATGAACAGCACTCATTCAGAGTAGCTACTGGTTCTAATCCGGTTACATTTATTTGTTTTTAATTTTTAAGAACGAGGAAGCTTTTTAGAAGTTGTTGAAATATCATGGAACATTTCAGATTGAGTAGTTTAAGGAAGACTGAATTCAAATTGGGTTTTCATAACAAGAATTTTTAAGTCATGTTTCGTTGAATTCCGAAAGAAGTACTGTATTTATATGTCAAATCTTAAAGAATACAGCAAACTTCAAAAATACTTTGAAATCATGTTCCGTTAAATGCGAGAAGAAGTATTGTATATAGCCTACGGCTAGTCAAATCTTGAAAAAGACTGGAGACTTCAAAAATAAAATTTTACATTAACTTGTAGTATTACTCTATTAGCAAATTGATTGTAATTTGCACATTGAGATAGAGAAATGTAATATATTATCTAATCCGGTCACCATTTGTTTTATTATTTTTTATTCTCAATAAGTATTTTTTGTGTGATTTTTAGGAAAAATTGCAGTTTTCCATAGCTGAATCTCTATTTTTGATTCATCCTCTCTCATTGACATTTCTACTTTCTCTTCTATTCATTCCTTATTTTTCTTTGTACGGATTACAGGATAAAGTGGAAACAGTGATAGGTGGCTTGCCGGTGCTTAAGCCACTGCTCTCGGTAGGCTTGTGCCTGCCCGCTGGATGCGGCAAGGAAGAGATAATCGATCATTATCGGAACTTTGCATCTAAGTATAATGTGACTGTTCAAATGAACAAGTACAGTTGCACAGCCAGTGATGAGAAAAAGCCCTTCACTTGGCTCGAGATTATACTATTGTAAGTACCATTAATTTGTATGATTTCAAAATTAAAGTACTATAATTTTATAAGAATTGATCATTCAAAGTTTGAATTATAATAGATTCTCTAGAGCAGTAGAACATCAATGTAAATTACCAATCACTTACCAATCTAGTGTGGACCTTTTTATTTATTTTTCTTTATTAAATTAACTATCCTATCATCCCACCTCACCTTTTTTCCTAATCCTTTATTTTCCCTCTCAAGGATTGAAAGCCTTCCTAGTACATGGGTAACCATAGTTGGAAGAGCTTCAATCCCACCCCTTTACACCAAATTCTGAATTAGCATCTTGTACGGACATTTTGGTTTTTTTTTGTACTAATTTTGCTAGTTGTTTATTCTTGCTGTAATTTAATATTACTTGTATTTTATGTATGTGTGTAAAGGAAAATAAATTGAAATTGAAATTGAAATTGAAATTCAATTAAACGAAATGGATCATATTTACTCAATACTAATATCATAATATATTCAAATACAATCAATTGCTGAAAATAAGTTGAAAACAACATTATAACATTTGCTTGTGACAGATGCATGTCTAGTTGAAAAATCGTGTCTTCAACTTGTGAATTTAATAACGAGAGAATAGTTCTGGTTGTCATGCTTGAGAACAATAATTAATCTTCAATTTAGAAAACTAACCGAATTTTGAAAGTTTATGGAGTATAATTTTGTAACAATATTTCTCTGTTTAGACTATACATCTGTAAGTTTAAAGATGAAACTTATTTAGGAGTGTGTGTGAAACGTAGAATCTTGTAGAGTTTCTTTAAGATGTAATCCTGGGATATAGTCTCACATGAGAAACTAACCTTCAATGGAGATGAAGGACAAAATGAGTGGAAAAACAGGATTACGATTTAGAAGAAAAAGGGATAGTGGAAAACGTGACAAGTCTACCGATAAACTAAGAGAAAAGTTTTTTTGTGAGCCATCATCCTTTAAGAAAGATTCTTTACTCAAATGATAGATTGGAAGATACTCAGAGAAATATTTCGAAAACTAATAATATCAAACTGGTTAGTTTCTCTTATCTCGAAGAGGATGGCTTTGCAAAAATAAATAGCTATTTTGCAAATAGTTACTTAGTCATTTTACTTATCAGACTTCGTTGGGAAAAAATGAGCTCACTCGGCACAAAGGTAGAGGACTCTGGAAAATGAAGTGATAATGACATTTATGGACTGAAACTAGTAAGTCACATAGATAAGTAGATAAGTCACAAAGATTATAATTCATTGATTTCATTACAAAATTAAAGTTTGAAAAGAAGAAAGATGGATGGATTTTTAGATTGTTTTGAGAACTACGAATTATGAGGTACGATGTTGAAGATGGAATTGTTCTCTTATTTTGAAAACTTGTTTTCTGTAAACTGATAATCAGTGAATCGTTCAATTCATTCAATTTTTGTTCTCTATTGATTCGTCTCTACGCTTTTTCAGAGACTTTGTGCTGATGTTAACCATCATAGTAGTTATAGCAACAATTGTCGACATGAACTTCCCGGAGAAAGGAGAACCAGGTAATGTATTTCTCTAACAAAATGATCTTTTATCTCATGACTTAATAATCATTTATGAACTTCTTCTATCATCAAGATCATCGCTACCCATTTATCAATCTTTCCATTTTCCATCATCTTCAAGCATCAACTCAATCAATGATATTCGTTATTTTTTCAACTCATAATGTCTATAATTCTCAATATCCAATTTTTCCAATTGATATCATAACCAAACCTCAATGAGATGATATAATCTATGATATGCCAATTCCTCAATTTTTTCGGTTTCATTATGAGCGATTCTGTTTCTATTTCATTTTTCTATTCTAAAAATAGCAATACCACTTTGGAAGTAACAGGCATGATAGCCCAAAACTGTTTACTGCACAGAAATATTATACTATTATCTGTACATTATAAGCAATGTTTCTGAATTTCCAACATAACTGATATAATTAACCTTATAGATCATGAATGATTCATATTTTCTAATAACAGCGGCCACAGCTTGGAAATCCAATCAAATTCAACCGCCTTGAAATGATGTCATCCAATGCAACGAGACTACAAATAGAGATTATAAACAAATCTGTCGCGTATTAAATGAATAAATTATTAAAACAATAACGTAATTCGAGGGTGATTTGATTTTCTTGTATATTGTGAATATTATATTGTCATTCCATGGGGTTACATTCAATTAGGCTTCTGTGCAACTGATCCAATATTTTCTAATTCTCCATTCAATTTGATTTTCAGGTGTTGGCCGTGATCTCCTCAACTGTTTCTCGTTTATCAGAAACGGACGAGCAATTTTCAAAACGGAAACCACAAAACGTCCCTTGGCCACTTTGAATTCGTTCCGTTTTCTGAGCGTGACTTGGGTGATTATCTGCCATCACTACCTGTTCAGCGTTCTCAGGCCCGCTGTCAACTATTTGGAAATGTCACAGGTAAAAATAGCAGAAAATCAAATCATGAGACAAAACTACATACCATGTTGAGTGGATAATTTGAAAACCTGATATATATTGGAGGAAGTCGCGTACATATTCATAAATAGAGAATCGAATGATAAGGAAAAGATTACAGTATGGTGTGAAATCAAAAAAATATTTTGGAGGAAGTTGTGAACAGATTCATGAATAGAAAAGCACTATTATTGAATGAATCAATTGGGAAACATTAGGAGACTATATAATAATTTAAGCTGGAAATTGAAATAATTTAGGGTCACTTCCTCCATAAAAGTTAACTTTGATTCTAGTTTAAACCATCAGCTGACTCAATTGGAACACGAAACACCATTATTATTTATGTGATAATAGTTGAAACAGCTTTGGATACAGCGACCCTTATGGGCCTAGTATGCGGGTACTCTGTTTGAACGAATAAATGTCGCAGCTATTAGTTTAAACCCCGTATGAAACACATTATGATGAATGTAAACATATCTACATCTATATATATATAAAAGCGAAATGGCACTCACTGACTGACTGACTGACTCACTCACTCGCAGAACTAAAAAATATACCGGACCAAAAACGTTCAAATTTGGTAGGTATGTTCAGTTGGCCCTTTAGGGGCGCACTAAGAAATCTTTTGGCGATATTTCAACTCTAAGGGTGGTTTTTAGGGTTTAAAGTTCTTTTAGCATGTATATTCTTCTTATTCCAATATCTTGAAATTATTATAATTGAAATGTTTATACAATAATAAGTTATTAAAGAACTATAATCTAGAGAGAGTATCTCTTCGAAACAGTTGTTCTGGAACTGGAAACTAAATTTAAAATTTTGTCAGGTTGGCATTAAGTTGAGTTGACTTTCTTAGGTTGGCACCAAGTGGAAGATTGAAATGCATTTATCCAGGACCTCCTAAATACCAATTTATCCAATTAGCCAAAATTAGCGTTTTCTCAACTTTTCTGCGTTTCCTCACCTTTTTCAATAATTAATGGAAATATATTTAAAAAAATTCAGTACACAGGTTTAGCTGAGGTGGAAGAATTTTGTTCGCCAAAGATACACCGATATAGTAAAAGGTGTTTTTCGTGATCAAATTGACATAATACGTTCAAATTCGGTTCAGAGGTTCCGCTGAGGTCTACATGCAGGCGAGCGAAGCGAGCCCGTTGATCTCATTTTTGGACGATCAAGTCGGGGGTCCAGACGGATATGGCGTGCGAAGCGAGCCTGACGGCTAGTAAACATATAAACATATCTAATTTTGGACTTTGTCACCTATAAATTTGGGAGAAAAATAGCACAAAGACTAACCTATTATTTTATCTACCAATGTTATCACATTAGTATCAATTGCATTGTGAATGAGTTAATAAATCTTCAAGTTAACGTGATTTAGCATTCAACCAGAGACAAATAAACCAAAAGTTTATTTACTCTATGGTTAAACTTAGATGGTGCTCATGGGTAGAGTTCTGGTCTGATTATACATATTGGTATACTAGTAGTTCTGTGAACAGTAGACCTCACGCAGTATTCTCATCCACAAGTACCTCATTGAAACTGTAGACCTTATGGAAATACAGCAATAGACTGGCTTCTCCACACATCTGTGTAATCACTTGTCAGCTGATTTATGATGAATAATTCTATAGTCTGAATTTTTCTCTAATATTGGCGTATGAAGGAGGCTCTTTTTTCCTTTTATTTTATCCTTGAAATGCAAAATTTCCAAAAACCTTGTATATACGTCGACACGCAATTAAAAAAGGAACATACCTGTCAAATTTCATGAAAATCTATTACCGCGTTTCCCCGTAAATGCGCAACTTTATATGTTTCAAACATGTTTAAACATTAAAAGAAATGTCAAATCGACTTGAATCTTAGACCTCACTTCGCTCAGTCAATTAGTCTACTCAATATTCTTGGATTGAATAAATATTTCATATGTTTCAGTTATTCACCAGAATCTATGCAGCTCCAATATTGAATGGGTTATTGGCAGTGGACAATTTCATCCTGATGAACGGCCTTCTTCTGTCCTACCTGTTCCTGGAAGCTATGCACAAGGGTCACAAATTCAACATTATCCTGTTCTACTTGCACAGACTTGTCAGGTGATTGCACAGTCTCATTCATGGCCGGTTTCCGAGCTCCGGATTTATCCAAGTTCTAGACTTTAAACAACTGGAGTCAGAGAATATTGGCTTTCCGAAACGGGACGTAGCACTACCTCTGTAAACAAAGCACAGGTAAGGCTCCTAAAACAATAAAAATTCGTTGATTTCAGCTGATCTATATCAGCTAGTGTCTCTATTGGTGTGGGAGACCTACCTGTGCTGACTTCACACGAATGCACTATGGCTTTGTTTACGGAGGTAGTGAGCGCAGTCGCAGTCCACGTTCAAATTAAAAAAATTCATAGACAAAAAATAAGATAAAGAGAGAATAATGTGAAGTTTCAGCTATTTTGAATTATTAAAAAACTTCTTATTATTTCCTCAAGGAAAAACATAGCCATACATAGAAATGAGAAAATAGAGATTATCATGAAAACTGCGGCTACGCCTCGTTTCGGAAAGCCAATTCTCTGACTCCAGCTGTTTAAAGTCTAGAACTTAGCTAAATCCTGAGCTCGGAAACTGTCCCTTAAAATTCTTCATTCCAACATCATTCTATTACAATGCACACCATTTCATTTATATTTAGAAGAATCACGTCTCATTCTGATATACCTCATAAATTTGAATTTCTATTTATAACCCTAGACTATTCATAGGAAAGAAGTTTATATATTATATGAAGTGAGAATATTGTGATATGATTTCTTCACATCATTCTTCCAGAGGATTTCTCGCTCTGTAAGTTCAATCTCCATTATTTCTCTTTTGAAAGAAAAATTTCTGCGAATAAAATATTTTTGTGCAAGTTATTCAATTTCAGCTGTTTTACATCCATGAAATCAAGGCGGTAAACAGCCGGTACAAATAAACAGCCGATTGTAGAATAAATAAACATAATAAAACATAAACATCTAATTGAATAAATGTATGTATCTTGGTTTAAGTGCAGTAGCATATACTTATATTTATTTTTTGTAGAGCTTTTTTGTATTTTGTTCTTGGCAAATAAAATTCATTCATTCATTCATTCATTCATTCATTCAATATGATTCTCATTACAGCATACTATACTGTAATAAAATCATATTATGTTTTCTTTACAGTCGAGTATGTTTCCTAGCTCCGAATTAGGAACAGCAAAACTGGTACAAAAACCGCCTTTTAGCACTCCAGGTGGAAGCTTTGTCAACTAATATCAAGAAATTCCTGATAAAAACTTGTAATTAGGTTATGTTTGTAGAATGCATGTAGTAATGTCAGCACAAACGGGTAATGTTTTCTGTTCTCAATTATTCTTTTCTAGATCATTATGACAAAAAATAGTAAACGGTAAGTTACTTGGACGTGGATTCTTTTGCAGTGCTCAAATGAAATTCTAGTCTCGGCTAACGCCTCGACTAGAAACATCATTCTCGCCTGCAAAAGGCCCCTTCCCGTCCTTGTGACTTAAGATACTAGTTCAATCACTTGATTTGTTAAAATTTTTCCGTTAAAATTTATTCTCTTTCGTTTAGAATTCTACCGGGATACATTTTGCAGTTGATTATCACAATGACACTAGTGTCAAGATACTACAGTGAAGGACCGCTATGGAAGAACTTCATGGAAAGGCATACAGAGAACTGCATGGAATCTTGGTGGACTAATATATTGTTCATTAATAACTACGTCAACGTTGATAAACAGGTTAGTTCTGTTGATTCGATTATTTGGAGATTATTTCGTCTTGTATTATCACAGTAATAAGATTTTTATTGAAAATTTCATATAAAAGAAAATGAAGGTAATATTAACTGAAACTGTTAAGCTACTTTCTTACGTTAACGTCAACGTTGATAAACAGGTTAGTTCTGTTGATTCGATTATTTGGAGATTATTTCGTCTTGTATTATCACAGTAATAAGGTTTTTATTGAAAATTTCATATAAAAGAGAATAAAGGTAATATTAACTGAAACTGTTAAGCTACTTTCTTGCATTATTATGAAATTATAATATAGTGTGAATGAGCCTGGTTCTTGTCTTGGATTATTGATGGAGAATAACTATGATATACGTAGTATATTGCTCTCAGTTCTATCACATTAGAGTTCAATCATTTGATATTGGATGAATGAGAAACAACAAAGCTTGTATGGCTTGAGTTGCAGCATTTCAATCTTATAGACTCACGAATCAATAATTGTAAAATATCATACACTATTCTCTTCACAATGTCAATAATCAAATATATTTCCTGATTATTTTCTCCATAAGAAATAAGCTGTTCTAGAGGAAAACCACTCAAAATTTCGCAGATAATAAAGATCTTTTATATCCTGTAGTCATACTGGTTGACATTATTTTCAGCGAAAAAAATGGTTTTATGACAGATTAAGATCAAAATAAAGTTCAAAGTCCTTGGAAAAAGTTGAATATCAACTAGATAATAAACAGAAGGTATAGCGAGATTTGTAGAACTGTCAGCATTAGATGAAAGGTAAGCATTGATATAAAAGAATGCTGACAGTTTGACTCTGTTAACGAATTAACTTGAATAGATGTTAAGGAATCTCTTCAAAAGTTTAAGCGCCATAAACTTTTATATCATCATCCTATGTCGAGACGCTCACGGTTTGTATCAAGTCACATAGAATCTTATCATGGAAGCAATATTTTTGTGCAAATATGTTAGAATAATATATTGATCCAAGAATGTTTATGACATGTAGGTAGCTTTTATTCAAGTTCATCCTATCACATTTATAGTGGAATTTGAACTCTCAAGTTACTGTTCTAGGTATTTGACTTGTTGAACTTTCAAATATTAATAATAAATTATAATATTGAAGATTTGATAGTTATTTCTATAAGTGTTCCAGAAACCAGGAACATATCTATGTCTATACTATACTGATTTATTAAGGTGCATACAGATATACGCGCCGCGTACATAAGCAATAAATTCACTTTTAATCAGCCGATTATACCGGGTGAGCATAAATTATTGAACACATTTCATAGGTGAATAAAAAAATATCAAATAATAGTAGCGCGCCAATTTTTGTGGCAAACGTTGGTGTACCTGCTATAATTTGCGATGACCTTCATTGAAACACAGTCGGCTCAAAGGTGGGGGTGACAGAGCCTCAGTTGAGCAATGGCTACCGTGCAGGAGAAAGCTATGTGCGTTCTGTGGTTTCACGAAAGCAAATCGGTTATTACTGTTCAAAGACGTTTTCGTTTAGAGTATGGCCGTGATCCTCCTTCTAACAACTCCATTAAACGTTGGTATTAACAATTTAAAGACACAGGAAATGTTTTGCACATGAAAGGTGCTGGCAGGCCTACTGTATCCGAGGAAGTAGTCGATCGAGTAAGGGAAGCATTTCTGAGAAACCCAAGTAAATCGACTCGTCGTGCGAGTTTAGAACTTGGCATACCGCAGTCGACAATTGTGAAAGTGCTACACAAACGCCTAAAATTGCATGCGTACAAAATTCAATTGTTGCATAACATTAAAGAATACGATAAACCACGCCGGTACAATTTCGCTGTCGAATTTCTGAACAAAGTTGAAGAAGATAATGATTTTTTAAGAAAGGTTATCTTCTCTGACGAAGCTACCTTCCATGTCAACGGTGTTGTTAACCGTCATAATTGTCGGATTTGGGGTAGCGAAAACCCTCATGTTGTTCAAGAAGTTGAACGTGATAGCCCCAAGGTTAATGTTTGGTGTGCGTTGGCTGCATATGGCGTTATCGGCCCGTTCTTTTTCGCCGAGCCTACCGTGACTAGTGCTTCGTATCTTGACATGCTACAAGAGTATGCAGTACCACAAATCGAATATCGACAGCCAAATGTTTACTACTAACAAGATGGGGCACCTCCACATTGGGGTCTACATGTTCGAAATTACCTGGATGAACAATTTCCTGAACGTTGGATTGGCCGCGATGGACCGATTTCCTGGCCTCCTCGATCCCCTGATATTACACCACTCGATTTTTTCCTTTGGGGATTTGTCAAAAATAAGGTGTATGCAACGAAGCTACGTAATATTGACGAACTAAAACGAAGAATTGTAGCCGTAATTCAGGACATCACTCCAGAAATAATCGACAATGTATGGCGTGAAATTGAATATCGTCTAGATATTTTACGTGCAACAAAAGGTGCTCATGTAGAAATTTGTTGAACTTTTCATGTGTTCTAAATAAAACTATTTGAAATTGGCTTTTCAATAAATCAATATTCATGTAAGTACACTCATTTGTTATTTTTTTATTCACCTATGAAATGTGTTCAATAATTTATGCTCACCCGGTATCTGTATTTTCACACAAACGGTAAGATACAGATATAAAAAGCTTGACATCAGCTGATTAAAAGTGAATTGCTCATGTTCGTGGCGCGTGAATCTGTACGCACATTTGTGCGTATAGTTCATGTATCATGAACTATTATTGCAAGGTAACAGCTTAATTCGAAAATTTGATAAACCTTATTTTTTAAGTATAATTTAAAGTAATCCCATGTAATTCAGTTAAAATACATTTGAAAACATGATTTCTGTAAACTTGCATCCTTTTTATCAGTGTACTCTAATCTTTAATCTTTTTTCCATCATATTTTTGATATATTCAAAATCATAAACCATAATTATTCACTATTGAAATGCAGTTCGGAATCAAATATCTGTTGTAATTTTTTTCTTATTTTGCAGTGTATACCATCAACATGGTACCTATCACTTGATATGCAACTGCATTTCGCGGCCCCAATATTTCTGCTCTCAATTTGGAGATGGAAACGCTTTGTCAAATATGGAATACCGCTATTCATTGTGCTCGCCAATATTATTGCATTTTTGAATTCCTACATCGGTCAGTTCCCAGCTGGTTCCATTATTGCAAGGTAATGAATTCAATCACATTAACACGTAATTCTTCTGCTGGCCATAATGTCAAGCTCTAGGCTAGTGCGTGGATAATGAAACTGATTATTAGAGATGAGTGGACCTAAAGCTTTAGGTGAGTTTGGAAAAAGGATAGTATATAATTATAGTATACCCTATACACTATTCTTGAGTTTGGAACCAACGGGAAGCGATTTACAAGCACATTAATAGTATTTGGAGGTTTTCGGCTCTAGTTGTGAAAGGGAGTAGCAGGCACTTGGATCTAATTTTATTGATATCTTATCAGCTGAATCTCCAAGCCAATCACTTTTATTCCTAATTACAAAAGAAGTGATCAAATGTTCAAATTACTATAGGAGTCGACATGACTTGATTTTGTCAGGAGCAGCACATGATATGTACATGACTATGAACCAGTTGCACAGAAACCGGTTGAATTTCAACCGTGATTAATAAATTTCACAAGAACCAATCAAAGAAGCCGTCTTCCCAATAAAGTCACAATATTTGGAATAATTGGGTCAATATTTTTCTAGGCCAATGACAGTGCGCAGCCTTGATTTGGTTCCATCTAATATTATTCTCTGCTGCTCATTGTACTCTCAATTCAATAGAAATTGATGATGAGGTAACGAATGAGACTAGTATTTCAAATTTTGTTTTAATAAATCATTGGTTTTGGAAACCACTGAATTCTTTCTCATTGAATGTTTCAATATAGATACCACGGTATCTACCTCATAATCTTTGTGAGAACACAGAAAAACATTGGAAAATATTTTCTAAACGATTATTTCAATATGGCTACTTGAATTTCCAATTTAAGGGAGTTAGTCCTGCTTGATTTTAGAATATTTCATGGTTACTAGTGATTCTCTATAATTATAATAAACTAATTGAATAGACTTAGAACAAAGCAATGTCTTTAGAGCATGTAAGTCCTTGAGCTTTGGCACCACTGCTGGATGGTTACACACATAACAGTCATTTTGTTTTTAGTGGGGGAGTTTAGAATAAAATAGATGGGCGGTTTCTTGGAGCAGCACACACTCTTGTCTACTATCTACCGACGGCTGTTGGATGACGCAATGATTATAACAGCTGATTTTTATTTCTGTGTGTGGCCGGCTCACACATCTTCTCCCATAAGGATTACATGTGAACTTTGAAGGACCGTAGGAAAGACTTCTCAAGTCGGATTATAAATTTGGTAGGTCATAAACCTGGTCCTGAACATAACGAACACAACTAAAGAAAAATCATCAAATTCGATGCACACATAAAAAAGTTATTGAACGTCAAAATTTGAGGCTCGATTTTTATTTTTATAGATTGTGACCTATTATGTAATTTTTTCAATAGATGGAGGTTTTTCATGTAATAAATACTATTATGTGAATTTCAATTTTTTTCAGAGATTTGAAGACTGTTCACACGTATCCTTATGAGTACATCACGACCCACAATAAACTTGGACCTTGGTTTATTGGCTTGGGATTGGGATACATACTTTACTACGCCAGAGAAAAGCCAATCAAACTAACAGCGGTAATTTTAGAAAAATTGAGATTAATAGAAGGTTCATTCAACTTGAATCAATTGAAAAAGTTATTTGGAGAGGGCACAAGTTTCAATGTTGACTTTTTCAATATTGTCAATTGTATGCTTTTCATTATTGAGAAATGAGGAATTCTTTACTTTTATACTCTCCTACTTACTTCCTAATCTCAACAAAGTTGAATCTATAGATGAGATAAACGAACCATGATTCAGTAATTTTATCCCCCAACAGAATTTACAAAACGGAGTTCTACTCACAATATTTCTTCTGTAGTAATATGACCCAATTTTATTCAACATCTCTGAAAATAGTATAGTAAAAAATAGTAATAAAATTGATTTTTATTACTTAATGTTGGTGTGATGAGACATTTCAAGTAATTGAAATGAATGAAACATATATGAAACAGCAAAGTAATGTTGTTCAATAAAATAGCAAACGGCCTAATTTGAATTTTTGTTCAATCCAGATTTCGTTTGATTCTAGTGTAAGTTTATTTGCCTCATCATACGATTTATAATATCCGTTCCAAATTTTTCAGCCAATGGTGAAGCTAGGCTGGACCCTGAGCTTTGTTTTCGGCATGGGAGTGATAATGAGCATCTCCTACTTCCATCAGGATAGCACGGAATACAACAGATGGCTGTCCTCTACCTACTCAGGTCTGCATAGTACTATATGGGCGTTCTGCATATCTTGGGTCATATTCGCCTGCGAAACCGGATATGGAGGTGAGACTATGTTTTTGAATCAGCTAGTAACATGGGTTATAATCAAAGAATAAAGATTCCGGAATGCCATAACAACAATGATAATAATATCAATTGACCTGGCTGGCTCAGGTCTGTTGTCAGATTTTTCAGCGCAACTGATCAGTTTCAGTGCCTCTGACATGAACTAACGACTGCATTTTAGCCAGCCGGGACCGATGATATAACGTATCCTTACGGAACACGGGATTGGCCCTAAATACATATCTTGCCCGGGCCGGGATTTGAATCCGAACCTCTGAATCATAAAGCCAGCATCTAATCCACTCGATTAGTGAGTGGATTACGGCCACAAACTACGTTATAACAAACTTGATTTGTTTGACATTATTTCAATGGGAAGATCTGGTTGCATTAATGGGAAATACTGACAATATAAAGTGAATGTCATTAAATTGTAAATTTTCTATCACTTTACTAAATTTTCAATAAACAGCATTTTTCATAGATAAATGACATCGACGCTTACAATTCAACAAATGCAAACAATAAAAAAAGTAAATTCGTATGGCTTTTGTTGGTGGGGAGTCTCTTGCGGGAAGGTCCCACCGCCTGAATATATAATTTAAGCCGTCAATGGGCCTTTCGACTGTCATACTTCAGCCGGGACCGACAGTTTAACGCCCATCCGATAACACGGGAGTGATCTGGTTAAAAAACTTTTGGTATTAAGAGGGTTTGAACCCGGGATCTCTGAATGCAAACAATATTATCATCATAACATAGCTAAGGGAGCCATCAACGACAAGACAAGTGTGTTGAACATGTTTGAACACTCATGCTCCTCATGCATGTTGTGACATCATCGAGAAACAGCTGTTTGAAAGCAGAGAGCCTCAGACCAACAAGATCTCTAACTGGAATTAAAAGATAATTCGTGGGAGAAATCTTATTGTCATCACATCTTGAAAAACTTCCTGATCAATATTCAATGACACTAAATCTGCGTTTACACCAAAACGTTACAACAAAATGTTAATAACTTACTCCCGATAGATTCTATTAGATTGAACATAACTTCATCCACATGATGAGCATATGTGTTTGTCAAGTTCCATTCAATCTAATGGAATCTATTGGTGTAAACGCAGCTCAACAATGAATAATCGTAGAGTTGAATGTGTGAGAAAACTCTTCCCATCATTATCTCACCTTAATCTCGCATACTGGCTCCACCTCACAATCTGTACTAATCTCTCTCTAACGTCTCTCACCATGATTCACAACCTCCCTTAAGCTATACCAGCTGAACTACCCATTATAACGCACACCATTTGAGATAATGTACTGTGATAATTTAATGTTATGTAGTGGCCTACCTCGTAACACTATTGACCTATTCATACTCCAAGCTAACAAGACCAACCAAGGTGGTAACTTTATGTTTATGTCAAGCGTACTTGATGTTATGAACTTGGTAAACAGACGAGCTCCGTGTTTACATTGATTGGAGATAGTGAGCTCTTAACCTTGATTTACATGGGTACTTCACATGTATTGACGTGTGCTCGTATGTAACATGTAACTATTTTGAACGGTGAACTCTGGGCATGTTGGTTAATGTCTAGGGTCAGTTGTCGTGTCTATCAACAAGCTCGAAAGAGCATGTGAGATGTGTGATGTAACTTATTGTATGAGATAAATGTGATATTGTAATGGATTTTGAGATTTATGATTATTATGATAGATTTGAATGGAGGGTGCATAAGACAGAAACAAGGTACAATCAATCCATGTGCCTAATTTCTTCTCGTTACTCGAATTTTCTTTTTCTTTGAGTGACTTTTGTATAATTTGAGAGCCTTTCTTCTTTTATTATTGTTGTGATAATCTTCACTGTTATCGAAATTTATTGCTTCCACATTTTTATGTTCTGGATATTTTCCAGAGAAACTTCCCATTTATTCTAAAATTTGTCATAGCATATGGCATTCTCAATTGTCTATTTTTTTATCTCACATGTGTTGAGAGAGAGTGTTTTTTGATTGATTGAGTACTTTATTTATGTAGATTACAATATATACTGGCTTATACACTTATATACAATAGCTTACAATACAGCAAAATTATAGATGAATTTACATAATATAGACTAGGAAAATAACTATAGAACTGTATATGATATGAAAAAGCAATTTGTAATATAATAACTATAGATAATAATCATATTGTTATGCATCTACATAAATTGGCGGAGCTTTGGACATATTAATGTCCATTCTTTGGGAAGAATAATAAAAATATCCTCCCCACTAACTCTCTACCAAAACGTTAATTTCGTTATTTAAACTAAGGATTTATTTATTAATGGAAATATTGTAAAAGTTTTAATTAATATGAATATTGAAGAGAAAAAAAAACAGAAAATTGATAAAGTAAAATAATTATATAGGTAGATAAGATCAAATAATTGATTAATAAAATGAAGTAGGCTGAAAGTAGATCAGGGTTATCAAATTTCAGTAATATACAGCAGTATGCAGTGGATAATTGAAATAACATGAGTTTATATAATATATATATATATATATATATATATATATATATATATATACAATTCGTTCTATAACATGGTTTAAAGGTTTATATTGGTGGAATGGGTGAGGGATGGTTGTCATGTGATCGTTCTAGGGCCGGACAGTTTCAGTCATTTGCTCCAAAATATGTTTTTTTAAAGTCAGGTTGAAGCTCGCTCGGCTCTCGATAGACCTGATAGAAACAGGAAGTGTATTCCATGCACGACAGGCACTGACTAAGAAGGATTTTGTGAAAATAGTAGTTCGATGATTGGGTATCCTTAAAGTACTTTCTCCGGTTCTAGTATGTGAAGCATCTATCCTCCTACCTTCAGAGACAAATTTGAAATCATCTTTAAAATAGTTCGGATTACCGTATTTCAAGATATCTCTAACAAGCTTGACTATTCGAAAAAGCCTCTGATCGGGAAGCTTCAATGTTGAACTAGCAATGTGGGCTGGGGTGATATGATCATGGCGTTGGAGAGAGTAGACGAAACGTAGACAATAATTTTGGCAACGCTGTAGTTTATCATTCAGAGTGACTTGCATATCGTTAAGAACAGAATTACAATACTCTAAATGTGGGAAGATAAGAGATTGAACCAATAATAATTTAATGTTTCTAGGGAGGATATCGTGCATTTTCTTCAATGCATGCATGGCTGAGAATACCTTTTTACAAGTTTTGTTCACTTGTTCTGACCAGTCAAGAGTATTATTCATAATAATGCCTAAATTTTTAACTGAGCTACAGTAAGGAATGTCATTACCGTCTACACTAATTTTGTGAATCGATTCAAGGTCAATATTGTTTATAAGACGAGAATATCCAATTATAATGGGTTGTGTTTTGATGGGATTAAGCTTAAGGCCATTAAGTGTGTGAGAGAGAAAGAGCAATTTATTATTAGTTATTATCCTTGGGCTCCAAGCTTTTTAAGATAAATATATCAATAAAAATCAATTTCTCTTTTCCATGATGGTTTCAAAATGTTTAGCTTTGTGCTTGATGACCTGTTGAATGAAGGATCAAAGATGAGACATGTTGTTATTAATCGGCTCATAGACGGAGGAAACAAGCTACTGGTGTTCAGTTTATTTCACCTTTTCTTTCACCACCAATTCATTTGAATTCGTCAAATATCTGCCTGAATTGGAAATGATTCTACATTGAAATTTTATTAAGAAGAAGAATAGATTGGAATTATCATTATATTCGATTCATTGGTAGTGGAATAGATGATACATTCGATTTTTCAGGCGGTGTGAAAAAGTTCCTAGCCTGGCGAGTTTTCCAGCCTCTGGGAAAACTGACGTTCGGAATTTTCATGTGCCATATTGGAATTCAGTACGGAAACTCTAGTGCCAGTAAAGCATCAGGCTACATCGAAATTGTACCCATGGTTAGTAAACTTATGGATTGAACTTTCAAAATATAACTAGATAATTTTCGATCTTGTATTTCAGAATTATTTTGCAGATTGTTATTTGTTATGAAGTTTTAAATCTCTGTAAATTGATAATATCTATTGTTCTATCACTCCTATGTTATATGCAGAGTTTTAATTGTGTGAATCCAATATTATCACTATCGTTACAGATGAGAATTAATGAGAAATTACATTTATTCAAATGCTAATGAATTAATAATTTGCAGCATTTAATTTTAATTTTCGTTTAATCATAAATTATTATTAATAACTGTTTCTATTCATAATATGTTACGATATATCATTTTTCAATTGAAAAATTATGTCTTGATCAATTCTTAAACTCTTTTTGTCTATTTTCAGGCCACAAACATTCTTGGTGAAATAACGGCTTGCATCTTAGTGACGCCACTCCTATCATGTTTCTATGAAGCTCCCTACATCTGTCTTGAAAGGCTCTACATAAATAGATGTAAGTAGATTCATTCTCTGACAATTTACATAGAGTTTGAATGGATATGTGAAAAAAAAGAAAAAATATATTCAAGTAATCTGGAAGATCAGTGGCTAAGATTTTTGGAAAAATAGAGTTTAAGTTCAGTAGTTTATCAAGATATGATTGCAAAATAAAATGGAATAGTAATTGATAATAGAAATGACTAATGGTTAGTTAATAATGACGAAATTAGTTACCAATGATAGATTAGTTTGAAAAATAAGTAATACAGTATACAGTATGTATACATAGAGTATAGATAGATACATTGTTACAGAAAATAATATGTGCATGCTTACAACGATTAATAATAGTAATGAGACATTAATAATTATTTTTTATCCATTCTTCTTTTTCTTTCCCAGGTATAATAGCACCGAAGCAAAAACGCGACCAAGAAATGAAGGAAAGAACAAAATCCATGAATGGTGGAAGTGGAGAAGAAACACAAAAACTGAATGGAAACTCAAACCACAACGCAACAATATGCTGAACCAAATTCGAACTATTGATGAATGGAATAGTAAAATAACACTCTTTGATGAGAATTCTTTCGACAACTAGTTGCTGGGTCGAGTTCAAAGTCATGAATGGATTAGTGATATTAGGTGTTAGAAAAGAATTCGAATAAATTTACAAATCATATTATTTTTCGATCCAGATTAGAATTCATGGATGGAATAGTAGAAAGGACATTGAATGAGAAATTATTCATTTCTTATCAAAATACAATCATCGGCTAAACCAAGATGGAGTCTTGAAGTCAATGACTAGTGTAATCTGTTTGTGAGTTCGGATAGAAGTTAATGCTAAACCAAATCAGAATACATGAATGAAATAGTTGAATATGATGTTAGGATAGTTCCAGGTTCTCCATTCTACATAGTTGGAATGTTTTGAATGATAGTTAAACAAGTACGTAATGGCCGTTTTTTTGCTAAACATTGAGAAAAATAGCAGGCTACAGGACTATAGGCTACAGACTACAGGCTACTGGTAGACTATAACAAGGCTTCGTAGATTCAATGTCAAATGTCAGAGTTTAAGTGTGAGGTCACTGTTAGATCAGAGGTCAAATTTGAGGTCAATGCAAGGTATTTTTAGCGTTTAGTGATGCTCCCGGTTCAGTCAATAATGAGAAAAATTATGTGTTGTGAATATCTGATTAGTTATCACTTGAAATGTTGCAAACTTATCTTTGACAAGATGATAATAAGGTCCTTCTGAAATGAATGATTTTTTGTTTCACTCACGTTTTTCAAGCAATTAGATTGTAACGCACTCAAAAGCCGCAGTGTCTTTTACACGAATCAAATTCTACACGCTATCTGATGTTAAGCCTGAAAGCATTCAGCAAATGGAGACGTCTCTCATCGATTGATACACAAACGAGTGGCTACAATCACGATACATTTTATATCTCATTTATAGTCCAGTCAACGATAGATTATAGAGGGAAAAGTTTGAAAAACCTATTTTTGACCCCGCAGCTCTTCTAAGGATAGTTAGGGGGTGAACATATCAAAAGTCCTCACCACTACTACCTTTGGGCGGGGCTGGTCTGGTTGGTACCATAATATGGTTTTGAGTGCATTACCACGAGCTTAAGATTTGAATATCACTAAATATGAATAATAATGGTTAAGGGTTATGTGTTTTTCTTTCATTGATTACAAATCATTAAGTGGAACTATGGCTAGAACAATTGTCTTTTCCACAGTTATATCCAATGTGTTACAATATGCTCGTCAGACTTATTGGATGTCAACTAATAAAACAAATATTTGAATGTTATGGAATCTATTGTGATGAGAATTACATCATATTTCTACAAATAGATATGAGAACTTCATTATTATTGTCAATGGAACAAAATTTATCACAATATCATGACATATCTCAAAAGTTTTTTGGAGATTCAGATTTGAAATTACGTTACCAACCTTTCATTTTCACTCGCTATTATCTACGAATCACTATTTCAAGTTCCAAAACTATATGGGAATCTAGAAAAAACATTAAAGAAATTATATCGAAGTTAATAATCACAAAAATATGCCTTAATAAGTAAAGGCAAGCGATTTACTTATAATCGCCTATAAGCTCCATTGTAAAATCAAATATTTGGAATTTTCATGGCGGCGGCGGAAAAAAAATTCCAATGGCCATACTGTGGGTAATATAGTTACTGTAATAATCGTAATGAGAGATTAATAATTATTTATCCATTCTTCTTCCTCTTTTCCAGGTATAATAGGACCAAAGCAGAAACGCGACCAAGAAATGAAGGAAAGAACAAAATCTATGAATGGTGGAAGTGGAGAAGAAACACAAAAACTGAATGGAAACTCAAACCACAACGCAACAATATGCTGAACCATTCACGAACTATTGATGAATGGAATAGTAAAATAACAATCTCTGATGAGAATTCTTTCGACAACTAGTTGCTGGGTCGAGTTCAAAGTCATGAATGGATTAGTGATATTAGGTGTTAGAAAAGAATTCGAATAAATTTACAAATCATATTATTTCTCGAACCAGATTAGAATTTATGGATGGAATAGTAGAAAGGACATTGAATGAGAAATTATTCATTTCTTATCAAAATACAATCATCGGCTAAACCAAGATGGAGTCTTGAAGTCAATGACTAATGTAATCTGTTTGTGAGTTCGGATAGAAGTTAATGCTAAACCAAATCAGAATACATGAATGAAATAGTTGAATAAGATGTTAGGATAGTTCCAGGTTCTCCATTCTACATAGTTGGAATGTTTTGAATGATAGTTAAACAAGTACGTAATGGCCGTTTTTTTGCTAAACATTGAGAAACATAGCAGGCTACAGGTAGACTATAACAAGGCTTCGTAGATTCAATGTCAAATGTCAGAGTTTAAGTGTGAGGTCACTGTTAGATCAGAGGTCAATGCAAGGTATTTTTAGCGTTTAGTGATGCTCCCGGTTCAGACAATACTGAGAAAAATTTTGTGTTGTGAATATCTGATTAGTTATCACTTAAAATGTTGCAAACTTATCTTTGA
Organism: Nilaparvata lugens; assembly: GCF_014356525.2. Lineage (NCBI taxonomy): Eukaryota > Metazoa > Arthropoda > Insecta > Hemiptera > Delphacidae > Nilaparvata > Nilaparvata lugens. The sequence continues at coordinate 6,697,331 of NC_052515.1, forward strand.
CAAGATGATAATAAGGTCCTTCTGAAATGAATGATTTTTTGTTTCACTCACGTTTTTCAAGCAATTAGATTGTAACGCACTCAAAAGCCGCAGTGTCTTTTACACGAACCAAATTCTACACGCTATCTGATGTTAAGCCTGAAAGCATTCAGCAAATGGAGACGTCTCTCATCGATTGATACACAAACGAGTGGCTACAATCACGATACATTTTATATCTCATTTATAGTCCAGTCAACGATAGATTATAGAGGGAAAAGTTTGAAAAACCTATTTTTGACCCCGCAGCTCTTCTAAGGATAGTTAGGGGGTGAACATATCAAAAGTCCTCACCACTACCACCTTTGGGCGGGGCTGGTCTGGTTGGTACCATATTTTGGTTTTTTGTATATATCTCGAACAATATGCGTCTTTCGGAAATTCATGTCGAACACAAAATTGAAGTTTACAAATTAGCCTACAAGTTTTATCTGTAACATTTTTCCATATCTGTCATAGCTTTCTTGATATGAGCTCTTGAAGGTGTCACAATTTGAATACAAACCCTTCCGGCTCCGATTTTTTCAGCTTTTTGACCTTATAACTTTTTAACTATTGATTGGATAGATCCGTGCTAATCATGAGCTCATATAGCATCATATTCTATTCAATTTGATGTTGGATTATATCTTGCATCTCCCTACGATTGTTGCAGCCGTGATAGTGTTAAGTGTAAAATCTTCAGTTTTACAACAATAGATCAATTGACAAAGAAATCTGGAAGGAACAATTGGAACACAATATTATTTGACTCTATAGCTTTGTTTGGACTACTTAGAAGGTAAACATATCAAAAGTCCTCATTCCTACCCCTTGTGCTTAAGGAATAAGGGCTTAAGGGATGAATTTGTAAGCTTCAATTTTGTATTCAACATAAATTTCCGAAAGACGCATACTTTTCAAGTTTCAAGTTTTATATTGTTCGAGATGTATACAAAAAAACAAAATATGATACTTTCAAACCACCGCAACCCACTTAGCACAGGTGGTAGGGGTAAGGACTTTTGATATTTTTATCCCCCAACTATCCTTAAAAGAGCTGCGGGGTCAAAAATTGTGTTTCAAGCTTTCCCCTCTCAACTTTTTCTGAGCATTCGTTGCCTGGACTATTAGCTTTTCAACTGGAAAATTAATTTCATCCAATTAGATTAATACTGTTAAGCCAAATATTATTTTTATTGGATTAATAAAGTAAATAGAAGTTGTTCAACCTTGTATGAAATATATAATTATTATTAACACGTCGAGTGCGGCTGCTCAATGTGCTCATATTATTCATTGGGCTACCTAATTATGGATGAAATAAGCATTGATCACATTACGTTATTATAGAGATAAATTACAAAAATTGAAATAATATCATTGATGATGTTACACCAAATTCAATTTAACACCTAATGATAATGTTGATTTCTCGTATCGTTTCCCGTGTCAAAATTGCCTTGTTCCTTTACGTTATTGAGAGTTTTGAATGTGAAATAATTCACATGCCTTGTGTATTGTGTATCAGTATTATTGAATTCTTATATATTATATGTTGTATTGGAGTGACTAAAGTATAATAATGATTATAAGAATAAAATTTGCAATAATAAATGATTTAAAAACAATGTGTAGGCTAATTCTGTATCATGTGAGACATATGTGTTGTGATAATAAATAGTAAGTTATGATTATGAAGTTGCTTTATTTCTATTCATCACTAGATCCTATACAGCGTGAAACTACGCTTGCTTTCTGTGTTCCATCTTAAAAAGGAAACAGCATCATTTCAAGCAAAAAATGATTTTCCTACAGTTACGTTGGAATGTTTTGAATGATAGTTAAACAAGTACGTAATGGCCGTTTTTTTGCTAAACATTGAGAAAAATAGCAGGCTACAGGACTATAGGCTACAGACTACAGGCTACTGGTAGACTATAACAAGGCTTCGTAGATTCAATGTCAAATGTCAGAGTTTAAGTGTGAGGTCACTGTTAGATCAGAGGTCAAATTTGAGGTCAATGCAAGGTATTTTTAGCGTTTAGTGATGCTCCCGGTTCAGTCAATAATGAGAAAAATTATGTGTTGTGAATATCTGATTAGTTATCACTTGAAATGTTGCAAACTTATCTTTGACAAGATGATAATAAGGTCCTTCTGAAATGAATGATTTTTTGTTTCACTCACGTTTTTCAAGCAATTAGATTGTAACGCACTCAAAAGCCGCAGTGTCTTTTACACGAATCAAATTCTACACGCTATCTGATGTTAAGCCTGAAAGCATTCAGCAAATGGAGACGTCTCTCATCGATTGATACACAAACGAGTGGCTACAATCACGATACATTTTATATCTCATTTATAGTCCAGTCAACGATAGATTATAGAGGGAAAAGTTTGAAAAACCTATTTTTGACCCCGCAGCTCTTCTAAGGATAGTTAGGGGGTGAACATATCAAAAGTCCTCACCACTACTACCTTTGGGCGGGGCTGGTCTGGTTGGTACCATATTTTGGTTTTTTGTATATATCTCGAACACTATGCGTCTTTCGGAAATTCATGTCGAACACAAAATTGAAGTTTACAAATTAGCCTACAAGTTTTATCTGTAACATTTTTCCATATCTGTCATAGCTTTCTTGATATGAGCTCTTGAAGGTGTCACAATTTGAATAGAAACCCTTTCGGCTCCGAATTTTTCTGCTTTTTGACCTTATAACTTTTTAACTATTGATTGGATAGATCCGTGCTAATCATAAGCTCATATAGCATCATATTCTATTCAATTTGATGTTGGATTATATCTTGCATCTCCCTACGATTGTTGCAGCCGTGATAGTGTTAAGTGTAAAATCTTCAGTTTTACAACAATAGATCAATTGACAAAGAAATCTGGAAGGAACAATTGGAGCACAATATTATTTGACTCTATAGCTTTGTTTGGACTACTTAGAAGGTAAACATATCAAAAGTCCTCATTCCTACTCCTTGTGCTTAAGGAATGAGGGCTGAAGGGATGAATTTGTGAGCTTCAATTTTGTATTCAACATAAATTTCCGAAAGACGCATATTTTTCAAGTTTCAAGTTTTATATTGTTCGAGATGATACAAAAAACCAAAATATGATACTTTCAAACCACCGCAACCCACTTAGCACAGGTGGTAGGGTTAAGGACTTTTGATATTTTTATCCCCCAACTATCCTTAAAAGAGCTGCGGGGTCAAAAATTGTGTTTCAAGCTTTCCCCTCTCAACTTTTTCTGAGCATTCGTTGCCTGGACTATTAGCTTTTCAACTGGAAAATTAATTTCATCCAATTAGATTAATACTGTTAAGCCAAATATTATTTTTATTGGATTAATAAAGTAAATAGAAGTTGTTCAACCTTGTATAAAATATATAATTATTATTAACACGTCGAGTGCGGCTGCTCATATTATTCATTGGGCTACCTAATTATGGATGAAATAAGCATTGAACACATTACGTTATTATAGAGATAAATTACAAAAATTGAAATAATATCATTGATGATGTTACACCAAATTCAATTTAACACCTAATGATAATGTTGATTTCTCGTATCGTTTCCCGTGTCAAAATTTGCCTTGTTCCAATTACGTTATTGAGAGTTTTGAATGTGAAATAATTCACATGCCTTGTGTATTGTGTATCAGTATTATTGAATTCTTATATATTATATGTTGTATTGGAGTGACTAAAGTATAATAATGATTATAAGAATAAAATTTGCAATAATAAATGATTTAAAAACAATGTGTAGGCTAATTCTGTATCATGTGAGACATATGTGTTGTGATAATAAATAGTAAGTTATGATTATGAAGTTGCTTTATTTCTATTCATCACTAGATCCTATACAGCGTGAAACTACGCTTGCTTTCTGTGTTCCATCTTAAAAAGGAAACAGCATCATTTCAAGCAAAAAAATGATTTTTCCTACAGTTACGTTGAAAAGTGGCCATTGCTGCACTGAATACAGAACGCAAAGAATCACTTTTCCGCTCTAGTGCGGGAAAAATTTTTCTGCACTCCAGATTTGCAACATGGCAACGCAAAATACTTAGTAGGTTATATGGAGCAACAGTGCAGCAAAATCAAAATGAAGTTGGTAACAGTGACTGCTGTGGCTGCTATAGTGAGCAGAGGTGCAACCAAGCACAACGCGCTAATTATTACATTAGATATTATAACCAAGGACAACGAGGACTTTGGGATTTTAGGATTAAGGTTTTTATCAATAATAAAATTACACAGAAAAATATTTGATGCATTTCAGGCAATTTTACCCATAATTACCCACTTTTCATATTCAATGGTAACTGTAGGAAAAACTTAATGTGAAATACGTGCGCAAAGTTCCTCTGCTGCACTCAAGAAACCATTCCGCCCTCGCCTACGGCTCGGGCGTAAACGTTTCTTTCGGTGCAGCAAACTGTCACTTTGCGCACTAGTTGCACAAATAACTATTTCGATGTAGTCGTTTTGAAATATAATTGACACATCCATCACATTATTTATGATTGGAACATCAATTCAACAGAAATGATCTGCTAAGATTATTCAGTAAAGAACTTACTTCGTTTAGACACAGTGAAAACTGCAGTTGGGAATAAATTGAAGATGCATTTGTTCAAATGCTAATTAATGAATAATAACTATTAAAGGAGAATCCCAATTAAATGCTGTAAATCATCCCGAAGACTTCCGCTACTGCAAATACTGACAACAGGGTGAACAGCATTTAATTGGGATTTTCGTTTAATAATATTATTATGGGGGCAACGAGCTTTGCTCCGGATAGGAAGCACAAAAACTCAGAGCATAAAAGAATTATAGTCCAGGCAATGAATGCTCAAAACAGGGTATAGAGGGAAAAGTTGAGAAGACAATTTTTGACCCCGCAGTTCTGTTAAGGGTAGTAAGGAGGTAAACATATCAAAAGTCCCCACCCCTAATCCCTGTGCTTAAGGAGTGAGGGTGGTTTAAAGATACTATTTTTTGGTTTCTCTCATGAAACTCAAAAACTATGTATCCCAAGGACTTGACTGTCATATGACAAATTGAAGCTTACATAATTTCCCACAATTTTTTTTAAATCTTCTTTAGTTTTCGAGATATCCAATCTTGAAGGTGTGACATTTGTGAAAAAACACTTTTGTCACCATTTTTTTCCTATTTTTGCTCATATAACTTCTAAAAAAACAATGGGAAAAATCCATATTGATTATGAGCTTATAAAGCAATAAGTTCTCTCCAATTTGATGTATAATCTCACACTCTTACGAATTTCCCTACACCTTTTGCAGCAGCTTTAGTGTTGAGTGTGGAATTTCTATTCTTGCAACAATAGACTATAGACCAATTGACAAAGGAATTTGGAGGGAATGTTTTAAGCAACATTTTTGACTTTGCAGCTTTGTTGAAACAAGTTAGGAGGGGTCCTATTCGAAAGTCCCTATTCCTAACTCATGTGCTGAGGGAATGAGGGTGGTTTAAAAGTTGCATTTTTAACGTTTTGCTTCCACGCTCATATCTTGAGAACGATGCATACAACCGACTCAACTTACTATTCAAAAATGAAACTTGATAAATTGTCTAAACTTCTTGTTCAGTGGAATTTTGTGAGCTTGGGGGTAGGGGACTTTTGATATGTCTACCTCCTTACTACCCTAAACAGAACTGCGGGGTAAAAAATTGTCTTCCCAACTTTTCCCTCTATAACCTTTCCTTGACTGGACTAATATTTATTGATACACAGAACACAGTTCCTGTCAATCAATATTGATTGGGGAAGGACCAACAGGCACAGCCCAAAACGTTTCTTCCCCGAAGTTTGATGTAAATATGGTAGTCCAAAAAGTAGGCTATGTTCCATACACTTTTGAATCCCAATTTCCAGTCCAAATATTTGAGAACAGAAAAGTTCGAATTTAGATTTTTCTTAAACCAATTTTAATAACAAAATAACATCCACTAATCTATCACTTAAAACTGTAAAGTAATGATAAACTTCAAAATTTTTGATATAGGTCCTTTAAAGTAAATATAAAAATAATGGATCTTGAATAAAATTATCTCGTTGGTCATGTCAACAAATCAGATAAGGTTGATCAAGTCGGATTATCTATAATTGCCACTAATACTTCTCATGAGATCCACTGATTTATTGCAATTGATCAAATAGATCTTCCATTATCGACAGATGATAAAATCATCATCTGTTTTTCCAAGGATTAATAATTATTATCCTTCAGTAAGTTTTCCCAGGGATGAGACCTAGTGCAATCGATTTTTTATATCAATGTTCCAAATTTCGTGAAAATCGTTAGAGCCATTTTCGAGATCTTTTGGACATAAATAATAAAGTACTGGAATATATAACAAATATATAAATATATAAAGAAATTGCTTGCTTAATAATGTAATAGGATAGGATACAATGAAAACTAGTGCTAAAACCACCGTTAGATCACGCCACCAGCTCCCAACTTCAAGGTCTGGGTTTACTCTTATCAATAAGAATATATTATGATGATAAATGTATGGGATCAGAGCTACTCATTCTTATTTTCAAAATATAATTATATAGTACCCTTTTCCTAGAATTAATAAAATTGAGTTATATTTCATTCTTAATCTATTATCTAATGTTTCTGATTCAGCTAGTACGTAAACAGTCGAGCTCCGTGTTTGCATTTATTAGAGATAGTGAGCACTTCACCTTGATCTACATGAGTACTTTACATGTATTGATGTGTGCTCATATGTAACATGTAACTATTTTGGACGGTGAACTTTGGCAATGTTGGTCAATGTCTAGGGTCAGTTGTCTTGTCTATCATAATTTTGAATGAGCTTGCATATGAGGGATGTTACTTATTGTACGAGATAAATATAATGATTGTAATGAATATTGAGATGTATTATTGTGATGGATTGATAAGTTACATAAAAGTTTCATCAAATATTATTAATAGCTTTGTGCTTATAAAAGACCACGAATAATTATAGTGACCTGTTTAAAAGCGATTCCGCTCTTTGCTGTTCAAGCGAATTACTGTTTAGCTTATTGTACATAAAGAATCAATTGTTTAGACGACCATTGAAATATGACCAGCTGACCAAGCCCTAGCGCAAACATCTACATCTCTTCTTCTACTCACAATCATAGAATAGACTGTGTTCTATCAATCACAATCAATCATAGACTTTATTAGTGGGTTTAACCACACGTTTTTGAAAGGCTAGTACAGAATTCAAGCTCCCTCGATCGAGAGTATTTTGCAGGTACTTCGTTTCTTTCTGTTTCATACGATATTTTCCAACCGATAATCATGAAAATGGTACGAAATTGTTCAGAAAGATTTGGACATCCTGAAACTCACCTCCAAATTCCAATTTTCCAACTATAAAATGACTTCAAAAGTCGATGAACTTGGAGAAAATTTGGCAAAGTTTGACATGCAATAGAAAAAACTTTGTAAGTGTTATGAAAATTTGGAGGTAAGGCTCGAGATGTCCAAATCTTTCTGAACAATCTGGTACCATTTTCATGATTATCGGTTGGGAATTAGCGTCCGAAACAGAAAAAAACGAAGTGCCTGTTTCAGCCCTTTTTCGAACGGAAACATAACATTGAAATATCAGATATGAGACATGTTGTTATTGAGCGGTTTATAGATGGAGGAAGTAGAGACAGCAAGTTACTGGCGTCTAATTTATTTAATGTCTTCATTATCCACCAATTCATTCAAATTCGCCAAACTTCAGCCTGAATAAATCTCATATTGAATCGAAATCGAAATTGATATTATTTTATTCAATTCATTGGTAGTGATAAAGATGATAACATTGATACATTCATTTTTCAGGCGGTGTGAAAAAGTTCCTAGCCTGGCGAGTTTTCCAGCCTTTGGGAAAACTGACATTCGTTATTTTCATGTGCCATATTGGAATCCAGTACGGAAACTCTAGTGCCAGTAAAGCATCAGGCTACATTGAAAAAGTACCTATGGTTAGTAGACTTATGGAATGAGCTTTCGAAAGAGCTAGATAATTTTTGATGTCGTATTTCTGGATTGTTATGGGTTGTGGAGTTTTAAATCACTGTAAATTGATGATATTCATCTATTGTTCCATTACTCCCATGTTATATGAAGATTTTCAACTGTTTAATTCCAATGTTATTATTGATAACACTGTGTCTATTCATATGTTATGATAATTATATGTTCCCCATAACATTACAAAAACAGTGAACCTCAAACGTTCACTGTGAAACTGGAACTCATAATCAATCGTGCAAATTTAACATCAGAAACTCCTTCCTTGGAAGAGAAAGTTGGAGAAGGGGGAGAGGATCCAGTAGTATTGGTTGTAGAATAAGTTATGGTAGATCAACTAACAGTTGATCTCTATGATATAGATGGAAGTTATAATGAAATATTTTCCAAATATTCATTTTTACAATTTCTATTATGTTTCTGTTGTTCAAGTTAGAATTCTTTTCTGGAAAATGTGTGAAATTTCATTCAAAAGTGATCTGATTTATCAAATTTAGAGGAGTTCGAAACTAGAAGTCTTCGCTGAAAACTGTGTTCTCCTTTCTTACCCTGCAAAGAAAACCCATACTCTTTCACCACTTTTATCAATTATGCATCATGATAATTTCCATCAGATTTTTAAATTACTTGCGCTTACTTTTTTATAGAAGAATTTTGTTTTCGATCAATGTTCAAACTTCTCTTCATTCATTTTCAGGCCACAAACATTCTCGGTGAAATAACAGCTTGCATTTTAGTGACGCCATTCTTATCATGTTTCTATGAAGCTCCCTACATCTGCCTTGAAAGGCTCTACATAAATAGATGTGAGTAGATTCATTCTATGACAATTTACATGAAGTTTGAATGGAAATGTGTGAAGAGAATTGGAAAAAATATTCAAATAATCTAGAAGATCTCTTAGATGATTGAAGCTATTGTGTATAAGTTCTGTAGCTCTCAATTCTCATTATATGATAGCAATCTACAATGATAAGAATAATAATGGAAATAACTAATGATAGATTAGTTAGCAAAATAAATAATACAGTATGCAGTATGTATTCATACACTATAGATAGGTACATCGGTACAGAAAATGATATGTGCAAGCATATACTGTTTAAATGAGACATAAAAATTTATCCATTCTTCATCCACTTTTCCAGGTATAATAGGACCAAAGCAGAAACGCGACCAAGAAATGAAGGAAAGAACAAAATCTATGAATGGTGGAAGTGGAGAAGAAACACAAAAACTGAATGGAAACTCAAACCACAACGCAACAATTTGCTGAACTTGAACCAAATTCCAACTATTAATTATGAATAGAATAGTAAAATAATTCATTGAGAACTCTTTCAACAACTAATTGTTGCTCGGTTTAGTTGGAATTTATGAATGAGAATATAGTGATCTTAGGCGTCGGAAAAGAATTCGAATGAAGCCACAAAATAATAGTACTTCTTGAACCAGATTAGAATTTATGAATGGAATGGTAGAAAGAACTTTGAATGAGAATTTTTTCATTATCAAAATACAAAAATCAGCTAAACAAAGATGATGTCTTGGAGTCAATGACTGATAAAATGAAACTCTGTTTGTGAGTTAGGATCAAAGTAAATGCTATAATGTTAAACCAAATCAGAATACATCAATGAATAGTAGAATAAGATTTGAGGATAGTTTCACGTTTTTACATAGTTGGAATGTTCTGAATGATGAATAAGTACGTTATTGCCGTTTTTTCTGCTGAATATTGAGGAATATAGTAGGCCTCAGGTATAGTCTACCTCAAGGCTCCGTGAATTCAATGTCAAATGTCAGAGTTTAAGTCTGAGGTCACTGTTAGACCAGAGGTCAAATTTGAGGTCAATGCAATGTATTTTTGCGTTGAGTGATGCTCACGGTTCAGTCAATACTGAGATAAATTTTGTGTTGTGAATATCTGATGAATTATCATTTGAAACGTTTCAAACTTATCTTTGACAAGATGATAATAAGGTTCTTCTGATATGAATGATTTTTTGTTTCAATCACGTATTCTAAGCAATGCAATAATTAATTGAACAGGAATGATGTCGAATTCCCCAGTGTCCTCTCTACACTAACCAAACTCTACAAGTTATCTGATGAGAATCCTGGAAGCCTTCAGCGAGTAGAGATGTATTTCATCGATCTATACACAAAATAATAATAGGTTACAATCACTATACGTTTTACATCCAATTCCAAAATGTTAGCTTTTCAGATGGGAAATTAATTTCATCCAATTGGATTAATAAAGTTAACTTCTTATTCAATCTTGCATGATGAATCTATTATTGAGTATATATATTGAACATATTTTTAAGCACTATTATTAAGTATATTCATTGGGCTACTTATGAATCAAAAAAGTATTTAACACATCGAGATGAGTTCCAAAATTGAAATAATATCATTGATGATGTTACACCAAATTTATTGTAACACCTAATGATAATGTTAATCCTACCTTATTCAATAGTTCTGGTTATACATTGTTCCCCTGTATTCAAATTGGTGAATCGTTAGAAATTGTCGATTGGGTACTCCTAACACTGTTGTGACTGAAGGAGTTTTTGTATCGTTTTCCGTATCAAAATTGGTCTTGTCCTTTTTCCTTATTGAGAGGGTAAATTTGAAATAATTCACATGTCTTGTAGATTGTGTATTAGTATTATTGCAATTCTTATAACATTATTCGATGCTATATTGTACTGACTCAAGTACACCGTGATTCAAAAAGAATACAACAACTTTGAAAATCTGTATTCAATCAAGAAAACATAATAGAAACTTGCGTTGTAAATCAAAATGAAGGGTATTAAAAAAGTAAGTTTTTCCCCATTAGAAAACAAGTTCACAAATGTTCAATGTGACCTCCTCCAGACACTCGAGTGATATCAATACGATACTCGAACTCGTTCCACACCCTCAGTAGTATATCGGGCGTAACAGTTTGTATAGCTACTGTCATTTCTTGTTTGAAATCTTTATCTTTAACGTACCCCCACAAAAAAAATCGGAGGGGGTGAGCTCAGGGCTTCTTGGAGGCCAGTGATGAAGTGTTCTGTCTCGAGCTGCTTAGCAGCTGATCCATTGCCTCGGATAGTTTCCATTCAAATAGGCACGGTCAGATGAGTGCCAATGGGACTGAATAAGGAACTAGAAAAAACTTCAGAGCTTCCTCGAATCGATGACAGATGATGCTTTACTCTCCGTTTATTCTTTGCAGAGCTATCAATTTTCAAAGTTGTGGTATTCTTTTTGAATCACGGTATATTTTAATAATGATTATATGAATAAAATTTGCAATAGACAATGATTCAAAAACAATATGTAGGCTAATTCTATATCCTGTGAGACATTATATGTGTTGTGATAATAAATAGTAAGTTATGATTATAAAGTTGTTTTATTTCTATCCATCACTAGATCCTACACAGCGTGAAACTCCACTTGCTTCCTGCGTTCCATGTTAAAAGTTAAACAGCATCATTTCAAGCACAACAATGTTTCTTCGATGTAGTCGTTTTGAAATATGACCTACTCTTATCAAAAAGAAGATATGAATATATCTATATCTATTGTAAATGGAGATATCTCTTATCAATTTGAATATATTTGTTCAATGAATTTAATGCTTTGATGAAAAACACCTTATATTGAGGATATTCATTACTGGTTGTTGAAGGTTTCTCACAAGTCCCTCAATATTGAAGGATTCGTACAACGTATGAAATCATCATCTATTTGTATCATCGGAGAGAGGAAAGTTGAATTAACCTCACTCCGATTCCACATGAAATAAACACCAGGAAGTGTTTAGTAACATTTTAAGAGAAATCTTAGAAGTTTCTCAACAAGATCCTACCAGAAATGAGAAAAACAAGATTTCTAGCATGTAAAACAGAACGAAACTAGCATATAATATAATATGTATCATCTGCATGTTTATATACGCATCTAATATGATTTTATAATATATGGTAACAACCCACCAACTTGTGTAATATCGGATGGAAGCAAGAAACATCGTCACTAGCATTTTCAAAGTTCTGCTTCCAATAACCTTGTCCCCAAATTTGAATATGGAATCTGGGATAGGGGATATGGGAGTGAAGGATATTGGAATTGAATATGGGAATTCAGGAGTTTGGGAGAAGAGAATATGATAAATTAGAGGGTAATGCAGATAGAAGATGAGGAATAGAGCGTAAAGGATGAAAGAGGATGGTAGCAGAGAATAGAGAAATCAAAGAAAAAATCAATGGAAGGAGGTCGAGGTCTTTACTTTAGACATCAGAAACCAAAGGTTGGTACAGGTCTTTACTTGAGACAGCAGAGATCAAAGGTCGGTGAAGGTCTTTACTTGAGAAAGCAGAGAACAGCAACACCTTAGACATTAGGTAATATATTGAGGTTTAATCAAAATCATAATGCTGTACAAATATGGATATATATTGGATACATAGCAGATTAGATTCATTGTGCTGGAATCATCTGTGGAGAATAGACATTTTGTCGATCAACTGTGTATCTGGACCAATAGAGAAGAATGATGGTACTCCTATTCTCAAAGTGGGGTGACTATGGTAAGACAAATTTACCATCAATCTCCCCATTTGATCTGAAGATGGACGAGGATCATGTAGAAGATGAGGAAGAGGAAACTGATATGGAGGAGAACAATGAGGTAGAGGTGGAAGAGGAAGAGGATGAGGAGGAGGATGAGGAAGAGGAGGAAGAGGAAGAGGAGGAGGAGGAGGAAGAGGAAGAGGAGGAGGAGGAGGAGGATGATGTAGTGGTGAGAAATACTACTACACCTATACTTTTGACTCGAAGGAGCATCAATTACCTGAAGGAAAGAGGTTGTGAGTTGATTCAACATCAATGACAGGGTATTGTCTCTAACTGAAACAGTGTTCTAGAGGTATCACTGAATATCATCCGAAGACTATCAGACAACATAGAAGACTTGCCAAGGACTAGTGCTGGAAAAGGAGTCTACTACCTGAGACATCACCTGCTTGACATGGACCAAGGAGAAACATCATGGATAAATCACTTTTCTGCACACTCAATATGATAAACAACTTGGATTTTGGAACAGAGATATACCTGCTTGTAGTAAACTTTTCAATGAAATGGATGTTGAATTGATCAATAAAGGCGGCGGCCGGGCGATCGGTGGCGATAGGTAAGAAATCATATTGCTATGCTTTCAATGAAGGCTGTTTCAATGACCCCACTCCACCTCCCCAGTCATATGACCAATGGCCACGCCCACCAGTGGTCAGTCAGTCAGTTCAATTACTGATCAGTCACTGTTCAGTGACTGATCAGTGACTGAACAGTGACTGAACAGTGACTAATCAGTGACTGAACAGTGACTGAACAGTGACTGATCAGTGACTGATCAGTAACTGAACAGTGACTGATCAGTAATTGAACTGACTGACTGACCACTGAGTGGACGACCCAATTATGCCATACATACATGATGGTCCATATGACAGGAGGAGTGAGGGTCATTGAGAATGTCCATATGTCATGTCTGAACATGGAGTGGGAGTCGTTGAAAATATCTATCTTCAATGCCATTTTGATCTTTAGAGCAGCATGGCCATGTCGATCTAGAGTCTCCCATGGACATCTTGATCAAGTAGGTATGAACATATTCATCTGGTGTGATCTCATTACTACACGAAAATCACCCACGTACTGGTGGCATGACTGCACAAGACACAATGTCCCATTTTTTTTTCTCATTTATTCCCGATTTTATGTTTTTTTTTATTTTTTTTTTCTCATTTATTCCCGATTTTATGAGTTTTTTTTTGGATGACCTTGAGGTTAGGTTGGGTTGACCTAGATTACCTTGAGGTTGGGTTTGGTTGACCTAGATGACCTTGAGGTTAGGTTTGGTTGACCTAGATGACCTTGAGGTTAGGTTTGTTTGACCTAGATGACCTTGAGGTTAGGTTTGGTTGACCCAGATGACCTTGAGGTTAGGTTTGGTGACCTTGGGTCACCTTGAGGTTAGGTTTGGTCGACTTGGGTGACCTTGAGGCTGGGTTTGGTTGACCTAGATGACCTTGAGGTTAGGTTTGGTTGACCTTGAGGTGAAGGCGGGTTCTGGGACACTTGTGTCCCAGAACCCGCCTTTTGTTACTACTCGTTAATAATATCAATTTGTTGATGAGTTTTTCATACTCTCGTATGGAAAACACTCGATGCCAAATAGAGCCTCACACCAAATAGTAGTTATTTGTATATCTAGAGTGAAAAGTACTGTTTTTCTCCCTGAGGGGAAAGTTTGAAGCCCGTGGCGAAGCCGAGTGCAACAATTTTCCTGAGGGAGAAAAAACATTTTTCACTCGTGATGTACACAACATTTCTCCTCCACCTACATTTTTATAAAAACTGCAAATAAAATAATTTTTAAAAACTTACGTGACCAGTAAAATGTGTTACAACATAACTTAAAAATTAAACAGCTGTCTTGTAATCAACAGTTTAGCACAGTTCACCGCCGACAGCGCTATCTGTCGGCAAGAGTTGTAACAACAATGGCCGCCGACTCGACTACAACACTATGATGAAGTTCCCGTTTCAAATTTGATTAGCTAATGAGGAATATTCGTTGGTTGGTATTTTGAATAACATGAAATATAAAAGAAAATATTCATACATTTTAATAATATATCGATATGAAGTTTGTAATAATTAATTGTAGCATGAAACAAATATTTCATATATTGATCAAATGTCTGGTTGAGGTATTGAATTTATTTGGTTTATGACTACTCTATATGCTTCTTTATCTGATCTTAGACCTTCTAACCTATTTCAAATTTACGTTTTTAAAATAAAGATGCTTCCCATGTTATTTGAATGGAGTTACTTTTACGCTCTAGGGAGTTTCTCTGTTTTTTCCTACCGAGAACGAGAAAGTGAGACCTTAGTATTATGTTTCAGGGTGTAAAGTAGGCTCTTCAGACAGTAGGTGGAGGAAAAGAATATTTATTGAAAGGCTTAGGGTCCTATTTTCACAGCAAACAATCTAACACATTCGAATTCCTATTCCCACAATCAAGAATCAAAAGATAGATAGGTAGGTCCTATTTTCACAGCAAACAATCTAACACATTCGTATTCCTTTTCCCACAATCAAGAATCAAAAGATAGATAGGTAGGTCCTATTTTCACAGCAAACAATCTAACACATTCGTATTCCTATTCCACAATCAAGAATCAAAAGATAGATAGGTAGGTCCTATTTTCACAGCAAACAATCTAACACATTCGTATTCCTATTCCCACAATCAAGAATCAAAAGATAGATAGGTAGGTCCTATTTTCACAGCAAACAATCTAACACATTCGTATTCCTATTCCCACAATCAAGAATCAAAAGATAGATAGGTAGGTCCTATTTTCACAGCAAACAATCTAACACACTCGTATTCCTATTCCCACAATGAAGAATCAAAAGATAGATAGGTAGGTCCTATTTTCACAGCAAACAATCTAACACATTCGTATTCCTATTCCCACAATCAAGAATCAAAAGATAGATAGGTAGATCCTATTTTTACAGCAAACAATCTAACACATTCGTATTCCTATTCCCACAATCAAGAATCAAAAGATAGATAGGTAGGTCCTATTTTCACAGCAAACAATCTAACACATTCGTATTCCTTTTCCCACAATCAAGAATCAAAAGATAGATAGGTAGGTCCTAATTTCACAGCAAACAATCTAACACATTCGTATT
Source organism: Nilaparvata lugens (assembly GCF_014356525.2). Lineage (NCBI taxonomy): Eukaryota > Metazoa > Arthropoda > Insecta > Hemiptera > Delphacidae > Nilaparvata > Nilaparvata lugens. Next base: position 6,713,225 of record NC_052515.1, read on the forward strand.
CCTATTCCCACAATCAAGAATCAAAAGATAGATAAGTAGGTATCCGGTGGGTAGATAAAGATGATTGATTATGTTACATTAAGAATAGGGTAAGGTTCATTATCCAAATCAAGGTAGTTATAAATTGTTAGTGAAATAGCTATAGATAGATGCGTGGAAATAAAAGGGTAGGTTAGATATAAGTACAGTGAATGAATATGAATATTTGGCAGGCTGTGTTTAGAAGAAATTCAATCCATTGAATTATCAATAGGCTGACACTTTTGCAGAGAATTTCAATTCAAATGGGAGAACCACATGAAGAAGGAGTAGCCTATAGGTATTATACAGAGTGCCCACTGAAGTGATGCACTCAGAACTCAATTTGAAAACTATTTCAAGTTGAATATAGTACCATTCCCATCCACAGTATATATTAATAAACTACAATGTGTATTCACCTACATTTTCTGTATATGCTATACCAATAAGAATAGGACCTATGTTCCTAGACCCTCCATAGATTCATTTGAATGCTAAACATCTCACACATGATTCGTATTCATTCAATTTGTACCCACTTCAATTGTGTGAGTTCAATTCATTCGCGCTCAGTTCCAATGCATGAATTGAATTCATTCGAATTAAATTTGCATGGTAAGTATGTCAAAATGTATTCCGATTGTTTTGGGCATTATTTTCGATTAGAACAATAATGTTTATTCAGTTAGCTGAGGAGGAATTGGTGAATTGTAATTGGTTCATTTGGGAAGTACGGCAACTATGAGTTGTGAATTTTAATTGGATGATTTGAAATCGTAATTGGGATTGATTACGACACTTGATACAATTGGTGTGTACTGGATAATCATATTGAGGGTATGTTGTACAACGTTTTCCTCGTTACTGAATCAAGAGGATTTTCAATATAAACAGTTCCAGATCTTCTTGAAATTAATGTCAGGGCTCTCATTGTTATTCATGAAATAGCATTATAGTACCCTCTCTTGAAAATTCCTAATGTTGAATAATACACAAAGATGATGTTTGGAATAGCAAAACTATTAGTAGAAAATTTATTTGAAATTTATTTTTGAAACCTGAAGATGATGTGAAACATCAAAACTTGTAGTTTTAATTTGTGTTTTTAATCTATCATTTTATATAAAAAACTTTCCAAAAAAAGGGTAGGCCTTCTATGATGCTATTTCATGAATCAATAGTTCCAGCTTCGATTCATTTTTATATTTATGAATAAAACATTGTCCAACAATCTGGACTGAGTGAAAAAAGCGAATGAATCATAATAATTTGTAATTGCCAGGTTTTAGAGAAGCATTTATAAAAAAAAATGAAGAAATGTTTACAAATATGATAGAGGAAAAGACATGTTGAAGCATGTGGACGTGAGGATAATGGTCTGAAGAAAGATTTCAAACACAGGTGAAAGAACCGAGATTCTGCTATATTTTTATAATACCTGTTATAACGACTGCAATATTGACTTTTAGATGAGATTTATTTTGAAAATGGGTGAAAAACATCGGAAAGCCTACGTTTTGCAATGTGTTTTAACGGACGGAGGTGAACGAGGAAGAAGAGTAGGAGGAGGAGGAGTAAGTGGTGAGGGCGGAGGAGGAGAAGGAGAAGAAGGAGTGGTAGGAGAAGAAAGAGTAGGAGAAGAAGGGAAAAAAGGGTGTAGGAGGAGGTGGTGGAGGAGAATGATGAAGCGGGAAAGAAGGAGAAGATGGTGGAGCAGGGAGTGAAGGAATGTGAATTGCACTTTGGAAAAGGGGTGACTTAACATCGTGGAGGGAAGTACACGGGTTTTGACTGTGGGGGTTTGGAATTCACAATTTGGAGATCTCTGTAGGCCAAAAAAGAGGTAGAGATTGTGTGTGAGGAATGGGAATTGAAAGGGTGGATGAGCTTTTTCGAATTGGGAAGTGATTTTAAGAAACAGGTGCAAAGAGAAAAGTGGAAGGCGAATGAAGAGAAGTAGGAGAAGAATGAAGAGGTGGAGAAAGGAGTGAAAGTGGAGGAAGGGGTGAAGGTGGATGAAGAGGAGAAAGAGAAGGGAGAGTAATTGATAGAAGGTGGAGAGGAGGAGGAGTAAGTAGAGGAGAAGGAGGAGAAGGAAGAATATGAGGAAGAGGACGAGGGAGAGAATGAGGATGTGGAGAAGGAGAAGAAGAACCAGGTGAAGAAGGGAGAAGAGAATTTGTGAGGTTGGAGAAAGGAGGAAGTATAGGGAAGTGGTGAAGAAGAAAGAGTGGGAGGGTTGAAGGAGAAGGGAATGATAAAGGATGGAAGAGGAATTTTACTAGACCGTGAAGAGAGTAGAATGAATTGAATATAAGATGTAGAAAGAGAAAATGAGGTCGAGGAGAAGAATGGAGAGACGGAAGAGGAAAACATCATAGGACAAAAGACTTTGAAAAAGAAAGATGAAGTATGAAAAACGGTGATAGAGAAGAGAAATGGGAGATAGAGGAGAAGAGGAGGAGCAAAGGGTGTGGAGGAAAAATAGTGAATGAGTGGGAACAGAAATCATAGAAAAGAGAATAAGGGATACAGTAAGAGGAAGTGGAAGATGAATAACATAAAGAATGAGTTGAAAATAGAAAAACCACATTTTCAGATAAAAAGAACAGATTATACAAGAGAATGGAAGAAAGGAGACTTAGCTGGAAAAATGGAGAAAAAAAACAAAGAGTTGAAGTTGTGAAGAAGAGAAGTGGAGGTGGAGAAATGGAATGTGAGAAAGAAAATCTGTATGATTGGAAAATCTCTACATGAATGTAAAGTGAGAGAATTTGTAGAAGGAGGGGCAAACGGTATGGTGGAGTAGAAGCGAACAGAGAAGAAGAAAGTGGATGAACGGAAAAGAAAGAAAAAAAGAAGAATGAGGTGGTGGTGAAGGAGTAGGAGAAAACAGACTACTGTAGAAAAAAGAGGTTCAGAAGCTTTAGTTCGAACCCCCATAGGTGCATATTACAAAATTAACCAACAGACTGAAAGTGTTCATTCCCTGTTTCCTGGAAACTTCCCCATATGAAAGGGAAGTCTGGGATGCAGGGATTTTGTCCCTTCTTTTTTACTCGACTACCGACAGTAGCAAAAAAGGGAATGAATAGGGAGAGAGGAAGAGGGAGGTATTGTAACAGGGGGGAGGAAGGGTAGTGTACTCGGAAAAAGAGTTCAGCACACACCATCTGAGAGGATAGCAGGAAAGTGTGTACAAAAAGTGCGTGCAGAAGGATTTGGATTCTTGGATTCAGGTTTCTCCATACAGGTCCATAACAAAACATATTTCAACTCACTAACCTGTTTGTAACATTGAGGCTTGGTTTCGTGGACACTAATCAAATCTAATGGACCATTAAACCTATAGATTTGGTTTAGTATTTGTATTTAGGCCTTGTATCTGATAAGAGAGGTAGGGAATTGAAGAGGAATGGATTTCATGTTGCTTTCAAGACCAAACCGATTTTAAATAGTCTATTTAGCTGGAGTAAAGACAAAATTGATATTTGGGATAAAAGCGGGGTGTACAAACTTAAATGTGATGATTGTAATGCTTGTTACGTGGGTCAGACTGGTGGAAGTTTCAAAAGTAGAATTAAAGAACACATCAGAGATTGGAATAAACAACATGGGGAATCTAACTTTGCAGAACATTTGATAACAAATAATCACAAGTTCACAGTTAAGGAGAATGTTGAGTTTCTGCATGTTAATCACAAAGGCAGATCTTTGAATATTCTAGAGGCTTTAGAAATAACAAGAGTAATTAAGGAAAATCCCCAGTATAGTTTAAATGACCAGATTCATTTCAACCAGTACAACACTACGAATTTAGTTTTATCATAATCATGTAAGCATACATTAGTCAATAGTTTTCCATTTACATATTTGTTTTATTATCTTTCACATTTGTTTTCTTAGTTCTTATTTTGTACTAAAAAGTAAATTTTATTATCATGGCGATTCTGTTGCTTAAGCCGCTATTTTGTCACACCGTTGAGGGGGAGGAGACTGTCTAGCTAGGCCAATGGCAGGCGTTCATGCCCTCGACCAATAGCAGTACTCGCCTACTAGTATAAATTCTGCTGCTCTTGTATTTAGTTTTAGTTTATGAGAGTTTGACAATGGTGTAATAACCGAAACCGGTCTTTCTAATTTCAATAAATCAGTGGTTTTTTGACAATATCTTAGTCTTTTTCATTCAATATGAATAATTACCACAATATCAACTTCTCAACTACACAAAAAGTGAAACTTTATACTTATTACAACTGTAATGGTATACTGAATCAGTCTCAAAATTTAGGAATATCAGATCTGAAAGTCAGAGAAGAAATCATTGTTATACTTGGTGATTGATGAGAAAACACATTTTCTACTACAACATTTTTGAAATTTGTGTATGATAGAAAAAAAAGCCCAAATACTGGAATACTCAAATCAGACACGTTGTCTGTGATTATTAGATTCATCTCCAGACTGCAGCCTTTGCCATTATGTCAATCTAGCTAGACTATCCAGCTACACTCTAAGTAGATCTATCTCTTCTGTTCTATTCTGCAAGGATTAAAATTAGTATCTTGTTTAAATGTATGAATTCATGGCTACTTTCTTGTATTTATAAAATGTAATTTGAAATAGAATTATAGTACCCTTCAAAATGAATAAAATGAAAAACAAGAATACAAGAAATGTTAAGTTTTTTATTTTATCCTATCAATAGAACCGTTACTGTTGCTATCACTTGGTCTTCGAAACATGTCACAAAAGGTAGCAGATAGTATGACTTTGGGATAGAATAGGATGACTTTTGTATTTTTCGACGTGGCGAAGTTTGGACAGTAATTTCGAATCTACCACTCAACCACGGGTCAAGGACACAAACTACGAGACACAACCACGAGATACGAACAGTAGAGACAGGTAAGAATAGGCAGGAGGATAATATCATCTAATTTGTTGTTTTGACAGGTCTGCTGTTCTTCTATCATCCAGGTTCCAAATCAAATCAGGAGAGACGAACAGTGACTTCAACTGATACTCAGCGAAGAAGGGCCGAATAACAGTTATTTTGTTGTGTCAACAGATCTGCTACTATTATTCGAGTTTCAAATCATGTCACTCAAATTAAGCGTGGCGCGAACACTGGATCTAACCAAATACTAAAATAAACTGAGGTCTGTTTCGTGAAGCTTAACTACTACCAAAAAGTGATCTGACAAATTCATTGAAAACTGATTGTGGCTCTGATATGCTCGACCTCTAGACTGGCTTGATTAGATTATCACGTCTGGCCTGTGTTTAAGAACCGTCAAACTTCATATCAAATCTGGTTTGAGTTGTCTGGAAGCTGCTGTGTGGATCATGCCATCTAGACCAGTGTTTTATTCAACCCTATTTCATTAAGGCCTGTATGAATCATCTGCACTTAACGCTCACCCTAGTATACAATATAATTGAAGTCGTATTTAATATTATATATTACATTTCTAGCACTATATCTCACGTCATAGGCCTACATCATAATTGAAGATATGGACGCATTTATTATTATTTTTATCATTATTATTATTATCATTGTTATCATTGTTATTCAATTATTTCATCACTTACAGAGTGAGCATTTTTTATTGTAACCTAAGTCGGCCATTGGCAAGAATTTGATACATCTCTATTCTGTCAAATTTAAAAAGGATCTAATCATTGATACCGTGCTGAGTACAACCGCCTTTTGAATTCCATGTTTTGCACTCCCTGAGACACCAAGGCGACTGAGGTTCGCTGAAACCTTCTGCCTGATCACTTCAACAGTAGAGATAATTACAGGGACAGTTGTAACTTTTTCCTGCTTCCAGACATCCCTGATTTTAGCAGCAAGGGGGAGATACTTGGATATTTTCTCATTGTAATATTGTTCCAAGTTGTGACAACATGGTATGCCAACATCAATCAAAATAGTCTCCCTGGCTGTCTTATTATTATTATTATTATGCGTCAAATTCCCTTGTATGGAAATCGCTAAGTATTTACTTTTTGAATGCCGTACTAGATCCTTATTTCTACGATTCTCCCAAATTTTGTTCATTCTAGCAGATAGAGCATCTCTTCTTTCTTGGGAAAGGACTACATTTCTCCTCTCAATTTCCACAGTGCGTATCTCCCACTTTGCATCACTCCTTCTGGATTGGTTTCTGTCAAATATTATGTCATCATCAATTCCTGCATCAGGAATTCAATCCAATTAACATTTTTAATCCAATTTCCCCCCGTCTTTTTGCTCTTCATAAAAAGTAGGATTCTCTTCATCATTCTACCCTCCGGCAGTCTCATCAAATGTCAAAAGAATTTTAATCTCCTCCTTTTGATATCGGCAGATGCTTTCGAGTATTTTTCCACAACGCATTTATTATAATATCTTTCATTTCAGGTTTTATCTGACCTCCGTTTAAACTGAGATGGTGCATGTTGAAATTAACTATTTTCACGCAGTATTGTGATATCTTCTGAGATTGTATGACCCATGACTATTGAGAATTGATGATTGCTATGAATGTTTGAATTTAAAAAAGTTCTGAGATAAGAATGAGATAAAAAGTCACTGAGTATAGCTTCATAAAACTATATTGTACTTTAACACTCTTTTCAACAGTGGATTCATTCATTCAATTCATCCATTATTAACAATTCTGATCAATTCAGCAATTCCATGACTTCGATACTACTATCTTTGTTCCCCTTAGCCTTTTTCATCTTCTTCATTCTGTTATGGTATAATGTTATTTTCTTTACATTTTTTTTTCATTAGCTTTTGCTGGTTAGTTTGGAAATAATGTGTTCCAGTGTTTCTAATTCAAAATTGATTTGAATTGAAGAGCGCTTTACTGAACTCGCATGCTATCTGGCGATAGTTGGTAGTAACTACCAAACTTAAACTACAACTCGTTTGAAGACAGCATGAAAAGGAGCTTGATTTCCATTTCAACCCTTTGATTGCTCAGCTTTCCTTTCGCTTTCAAATGTCTGTAGCTCCAGTTTTCAGTTTATTTCCATTTGTTTTTTTGTCCTCTTCGTTTAACTACATCCGTTCTCACATGTCACTTCTACCACCTCATCTCTTCAAAAATCCTTTTCTCTTTCTTTTTCTGTGTTTTTCTTTCTGTCGAGTTTATTATGTCATAACATTAAGATTATTCACACATATTTTTGTTGGATCCAGAATCATAACAATATAATAGAGTTAGTGTTAAGTCGCGCTTACACCAAAGTTATTAACACAATGTTGATAACTTAATCATTATAGATTCTATTAGATTGAACGAAACGTGACAAACACACTATGATCATCATGTGTATGATAAGTTATTATCAATCTGATAGAATCTATAAGATCAAGTTATTAACATTTTGTTAATATCTTTGGTGTAAACATAGCTTCAGAACAATGGATCTTCTCTCCAAATCCATGAATTTCATAAGACGGGGGTGAGTCTATGTGATCCTTATATTCCAGGCAGTATCTTCTATTTTTCATAAGCACATGAATTTAAAAAATGTCTGTTATTGTAATCGTTATATATTAGGTTAAATGTAAGGACTCTGGTTTGAACTACGGTCAGCTGCCCAGTATATGCTGTTGCATTTGAAAAAACTCAATCAAAAGTTTTAAATCTGAATAGATAATGGCTCCATTATGTGGGCTTTGATCACTTATAACTTAATAGAATGAATAGGTGAATCATTCTATGGTCTCTTTAAACTCAGTATGAATAGATAAATCAGGCAATTATGTTTTTTTTCAAAGTTGCTTGAAATCCTAGATTATCTAACCCCATTTAGATCACAAACTAAGATGATAATAATTCGTATAGAATCACTCAACTAACTCAGAACCATTAGCTTCACGAACAGAAAATTTTCCAATATCTATACAGCACTGAAACCATTCACCATTATTGTGAATCACCGAGGTCTGTACTGGACACTAGATTCCCTCAAATTAGAGTTGCACACTATAAGACAAACTATAAAATATGCACACAGCATTAGACAGATGTATGCATGTGGACACATGAAGAATCCATTCCTAGGTGTTTGAATTAGAGTTGCACACTATAAGACAATCACATAGACTATCACAACGGACGCATAATAATACAACGCAATAATAAAGGTGCGTACAGATTTACGCGCCGCGAACATGAGCAATTCACTTTCAATCAGCTGATGCCAAGCTTTTTATATCTGTATCTTACCGTTTCTGTAAAAATACAGGTATAGTCAGCTGATTAAAAGTGAATTGCTCATGTTCGCGGCGCGTATATCTGTACGCATCTTTATATTGCGTTGTATTATTATGCGTCGTTATATTGCGACTATGTATTATTATATGCGACTGGTACCCTTCCTGGGTACCAGTACTTATTATATTATATGCGTACTTATTATATGCGACTGGTAACCTACCAATATTATTAATCCCATTCATCTTCTCAATTTTTTACTTTTGAAATATCCTTCACTTTTGCTTGTTTTAAATAATGGCAACTATCTACTACGAACATAACCCCCTACCATTATACCTTCATTTATATACTCTCACACACTCAACAACCCAAGCCACCATCAATGAACATGAGCTCTCTCACGCACAGGCGCGCTACTGCGCTCCAATTCATGCTGTCTCCAGTCGCACCCCAAAATTTCCACCCTACTTAAACCCGTCACAGAGCTCCGTCAGCTCAGTAGGTGTCCGCGACTCGTGACGGGCGTGTCAGAGTGTGACGTCGACATACTAAGCACGTTGGGCGGGCGACGGCAAAGTGTTATCCCCAAAAAATTAAATATTGAGTTGGGAGACAAGTTTGAGGAATTTTTGGAGTCAAAGTGTAACGTCGACAAATTCAAGGTGAGACAGGGACAAAGTGTGACAACGTCAAAGTGATGGGGGGACGGGCCAAGAGCTATCATGACTTGAGCGACCTGACAAGAGTGTACAGTGCCGTGTCGTTGTTAGCTCTGCTCTGCTACATGAACGGGCTGGAGGGTGATTTTGTGCACGATGATATCCCGGCGCTCACCACCAATCCTGACGTTTTGGGAGGCAACGCTCTGCCAACGATGTTCGTCAACGACTTCTGGGGCACGCCTATGGCCGATGTCAACAGTCACAAGAGCTATCGGCCGTTGACCACGTTGACGTTTAGGTGAGTAATGATCCAAAACAGTAATCAAATTTTGATTTTTCTGTTGTTTGTAGAGTGTGAGAAAGAAATTTTTAATGACTCGCCGCCCGTAACAGTTTTGAATCCTCTACATATATCAATTTAAAGTTTCATTTATTACAGAATAAATGACATACCTAAGAAAAATGGATAATGAGTAGTGTAATTTTATTCAATTGAGTATTTCATAGGGCTACATTAATGATTTTTTAATAGCAAAACACTAGTACCACTAGTTCACCCTTATCGTAATATTTCATATCAAAAACGACTTGTTTTGGTGATATTCCCACTATCAAGTAGTGCTTTCAAAATGAAATCAAGAGTTTCCAATCTAATCAAGATTTCAAAGGGCTGTTGAAAACTGTATAATACTTACCTGGGAGACATTATACAAAACATTATAGAAAACAGTATAGAAAACATAATTTCGAACAATAAGTGGGCCCACTTGTATTTATGTGAATGTATTTACACCTATGTATTTACACCCCAACCAAAATATATTACTGTTACTAACACCTGCTCTAGTACATGAGTTCTTACAATTCAGTGGGTTAATTTATGAAAAAATGGGATATTCTTAACAACTGTGGTTGATTTTATATTGTTCATAGAGTGTTATGCATATTTTATTTATTTGATTGTGTGTTGTTATTTCAATGAGAATAAACTTATCCACTTCATTCATCAATTTCCAATAAGATATCATTTTTAAAAGACACTAGAGTTCGCCTTGAGGGTCTCGGGAGGATAACGGGAGCAGGACAATATTATTTTAACCATTGAACCATAGCTTAAAAATTGTCTGGCACTTTTCATCGTTTCGCGTCCCGCAATCCGGTGTGTGCGTCAGTGTGTTCAAGACTCGATGGCATGTCTGTCGTTCCATAAAGATATTACTAACTAACTTAAGCCGTATCCACACTGAACAAATGTTCGACAAACATGATTTTTGAAAAAGTTTGGGCAAATTTTATAATGTTTGACAAACAATGTTTGCCCGTGGCCAGTGTGGACGCGTCACCAAACAAAATATTTGTAAGAGGGGAGAACAGGGTTTGGATTGCGCCGATGTTTCATGTTTTACAGCAAACAATGAAAAACAATGACTGTTCAAACTTCTTTGACCCCTGCGTTAAGATCCCATCCACTAAATTCATTCATTTATCTTTTCAGACACACACAACATCTAGAGAAGTACCACAAGATGAAGCCCAAAATGGTTTCAAACCTCATTTATATACTCCAATCCAAACTAGGTTATGCCACTTTCACATTTTTGAGTTATACTCAAATTCATGATCCAAAAAATCAAGAATTACATATTTCCAATTCAATAATAATATTTGATCGTTTTAATTTCTACTTTAGAAAATGACATGTGTTTATTTGTAAATTTAATTATTCACTGGACTCACTTTTACTTTATTTATTGAAACATTATGTTTCTTTGCAATGCATTTCAGTAATTTACTTCTAAAAAGAGTTATGTGTATTATCGAATTAAAAGAGTTATAAACGATCAAAAAAGTCCAAACTTTGAAAAAACTATGAAATTTCGAGACCAAAAATTCAAACACACACTATTTTCATAGCTTACTACATCTGACCTGAATACAGATACAGTATTCAATATTTATGCCGTCGATGCTTCTCACGACTGTCATATTTAAACTTTGAACTTATTTGCATCGATACCAAGAGAATTTCAAACCAAAACACTAGTATTTATCTGAATTTTTTTCTTATCAGGAACTAGCAAAGCTTTATAATATAAAGTTGTATAATATAATCTATAATATTACTAGAAGGATGAAATGCTTCATTTCTTTTCTCACTGGCAATAACCAGGTCCAAACTAACGTATGTGTTACGAAAAGAATCAATAATTGGAATTGGTTCATCAATGTAATACGATTATTCATGAAATATTGTATGTTCACATTCATAATAATTTATTCAAAAACTGGAGTCATAATGGTGCTATGAAACCCATCAATTTTTAATAGTGTAAAATATTTCAACTAACGAGTATTCTAGGAGGATTGAGAAGATGAATGTCATAGAATTCAGGAGACATAGATCTCTAAGTTACATCATATTAGTGATATATTTGAACAACATCAATCTTATGATAGTAGTTATGATAAGTTGGTTGATTGGATGAATTCATGTTGAGAAACACCCTTCCAGAAAACTATTGTCTGATTAAGGGCGGGGAATCTTCACGATGCATCCATACGAAATTCAGTATAATAGTTATCACCATATTAGAACTCCGACTATAAAAACGAAGAGAATTGTGTAGATTTTGAAATAAATCTGTAACAATTTCATTTGGCCAGCTGTTATCATGCTGGTCAATTTCAGAGACGTGTAGATGTTTGGAGATAATAAATTATTGAAAACTAGGAAACCAGAAGTAGTATACAAATTAAGTGTCGAATGAGCAAGATGAAAAGTGAGAATAACAGCGCAATTCTCTTGTAAAGATACCAGTAAACAGACTAGATTGTTCCATCCTCAATCAGGTTAGCTTCAGTTTTATTAAAATCTTCTCAAATAGTGAAAATTCGTATCCTGACACCATTCTCCCATTCTTAACAGAACTGTTAAGATTAGATAAAGGGCAATAACTTCCGTACTTCCTTAACTAAGTAGTAAAGTTGTTTTGATTATTGAAATTCTCAAAATATTCAGTTTGTTTGATATATGAAGTGAACTTTCTCAGGAATATATGACTAATTTCATTCGAATAGAAAAATCTCATTCCAATAGAAACCACTCAACGCTTCAAATCAATTTTTCAACACTGACAAGCTCTTTGAATTATTATTGTTAGCTTCTGTCTTGGTGAAATGTGATTTTTATTCATAATGGGATCACAACAATCGTTTGCAATGATATAATCTAATATCACGAAATAATCAATAGTTGAATATAGGATAGAATGACCGCCTTTATTTTTCCTAGAGAGCGAAGTTTGAGCGCAGTCGGCCCTCTCTTACACTCAATATATAGATAGTTACATTCGTGATATTTGGATAGATCTTTGCTTTTCATTATTATTGTTATTTCGAAATTCAGTCGAACCTCTGCATAACGAAGTCGATTATCCCGAGAAAAAATTCGCTGCAGAGAGGTATTCGTTATTGAGAGGTTGTTCTGTCAAGAAAACTGCCACGATCTTATGTATCATGGCGGTTGAACACAAAATAAGGTAATTTTGGCAATAATAATACAGTATAAATACTATACTAACTCAACTTTCCTATTTTTTAATGTTTTATTTGAAAAAGAGAGTAATTTTCAGTTGAATTTTGCATTTGAATAAAACATTATGTTCAATAAACGACTCACATCTATTCAAACAGTCGAACATGTTGTTTGGTACATTATTTTCGAGTTTTAATCCTTGCAAGCTTCAAGAGCTTCTTGATCTGACGGATTCTTCTTCACAGGTTCGTCACAGCCATCATCATCATCATCATAGTCAGTTCAAAGGATTAAAATGTGTGACAAAAGCAAGAATGGGGAAGTCCAGTCGTTTACCTATCTGGTCTACAAATGACAAGGTCTTGGAATTCTATTTCCAGTAACTTTCATTCAATTTCCAACATGTGTTTCAACCTCTATTGACTGTCTACCACCCTATCTTCTTCCTACCTCAATTGCCATTATTTTTAGTCTATTGACTTTTCTGAAACTAAACAATTCCTTGAAAATGACCGTCTGCATCCTATATACACTACATATTGTATGTTGAAGTCAAGAGTAAACTTTGTTATGAGAGGTCCGAAATTCGTTAAATAGAGGTAAATAAGCAGCCAAAACTCTAAAATGTCATGGGACCAGGTAAAAATTCGTTATGTAGAGGATTTCGTTAAGTGGAGGCTCGTTATAGAGAGGTTCGACTGTACTTGAAAGTGTATTATTTGTCAAAGTGGTGGAACTGGGATGGAACATCAACTGTATTTCCTATGCTACACTTGAAGAATCAGATTCCTTGTCACTATGTTGGGAGGAGAAACATACTTAACATACTTACAAACCTCTCAAACGTACTCAAGCGGAGAGAAACCAAACAAACAAAATCCAGTTCACAGTCAGTCAGCGAGTCACTGTATTCTGCAGTGTAAATGAACAAAGAAAACTCAGCAGCTCAGCTGAATCAACACACAGAACGTCTGTGAATTACATAGTCACAGTATGTTCCCAGTCTAACAAAAGCGACGATCATTATCCTATAATGGATGCATCCGTTGGTGTACAATTGTTTCCCCCTTTTTGCCCACCTCCATTCCCTCCTGAACACTTCTCAGATGGTTTCTCCAGTCCCGAATTCCCCCCCCTCGCCATAAGGACCCCCTTCATTGTCTCTTGACACAGTTTCTCAAACCCCACTCTGTAGTCTCCAAATGTCTCTCAAAATACCCCTACACCCCTCGGAATTGTTCTCTGTCGCTCTGGAACCCCCAAGAACCTTCTCCACCCCCTTTAAATCGTTCTCTGTCACTTTGTGATCCCTAAAAACAATTTCTGGTACTCAAAATGGTTCAACTACGCCCCTTACCTTCTAAAATTTCTCTGAAACCCTCTCAAAATCGACTGGGGCCCCTCAAAGTCGTTCCCTCTCACTTCAATACCCCTCAAGTTATCTCCCTCGTCCAGATATGACTCCCCCAACCACGTAACCCTCTATTTTCTCTTTCCAACTACCGAAAATCGTTATCTGTCTCTCTTGGCCCCCCTTAGAACCCTGGAAACCCTCTCAGAATATTGTTTTCACTCTCACTCTCTGACCCCCTCAGAACCCTCAAGGCTCTCTCAGAATTGTTCTCACTTACTCTGAATCACCTAAATACAGTTCCTCTACTTCTAAATGTGATCCCATCCCTCTGTCCCTCAAGAAGTGTTTCACGTCCCCCAGAAACCATCTTACACACACGTCATCCTCCGAAATTCCCACCAAAATCATGGAACTACTCCCCTGCTCCCCTACCACTCACCGCTCAAATGAGAGTAACAATTATTGTTTCCTGTATGCAAATGCGTTGGAAATGATGTTTTAGGATCTAGACGGAGTAGAAAGACATTACATGTCTCCAATATGACTTCGACTCTGTAATCTGTTTACTGCCTCGTGACAGAGCTGCGATTTGCTAAGCTAGGTCTTTTGAGTAGTCCTTCATACCTTTCAGAGAATCTGCTTTCCGACTGTTGTGAAACTTAATTGTTCTTTTTTCATTGATTCCATGGATGAGTGAATATGTAGTGGAAATGAATCAATAATGCCGTGCAGGCTATCATCAGACATGAACATTAAAAAAACATTATGGTGATCATTTCATGTGTCTTATTATTATATTATTCTACATGTTATTTGGGCCAGTATAGTTTGAGCCAAGGAGAATCGTGAAAACGCTTTTAAGAGTTAGTAAAGTTCAGTTAAAGTTTGAGCATTTTTTCAGAATATATTATAGCTACATGTACATTGCCAAAACTTATTGTTTCAATTATTATTAAACGAAAATTCATCATTGAAAATAATTATCAAACTCATTGTTTCTTCCTTCATCCATTACTGTGAATGAAGAGTTCCATTTTTATTCATAATCTTTAGAGGTTACAACAATCACTCATTTATTTTCATGGAAGAGAGTGTTAATGGTTGATTGTTCAATTCCTATTTGCTATGGGGCATCACATAATATATTCGAATACTTCTCTATTATTGAATTTCATATACTTTCCAAATAAAGGTTGTGAATAATATCTCCTAATTGAAGTTCTTCATTCTACCTCTGATAATGCACAAGAATCTGCATTACTGTAAGTGGAGGCCGTTCAATTCAAACCAACAAAAGCTTTCAAAGATGAACCTCTAAGATAGATGAGTGGTGCTTATTTCAATTATTGGAAATTTCAACAAAATCCAAAATTAATCGATTATATTGGAATATTCTAGTTAATAATATTATGTTAAGTCAAAGTAATTAGAGACTTTCCAAGACAAATCAATATCATGAATGAGTGATGATTATTCGTGAAATTTCCCGGTCTATCACTTGTGCAACATCATAAAGTTCCATATAATTTTTTTTTATCTGTTACAAACAATAATCCTCTGTCACGATAGATTGTACATCTTTTATAGCTTCTATCTTGCAAATTACACTGAAGTCTCAAAGTATAACGGATCTTCCTTACATCTGAGCACTTCTCAATTTGATGCCAACCCGGATATTTACTTGTATTTTACGGAATTGGACATCTTTTTCAGCTACCTTCTTGCAAAACACACTGTAGTCTCATAGTATAGGCTAACGGATCTTCTTTACATCTGAACACTTCCCAATTTGACGGCAACCCGAATATTTCCTTGTATTCCACCAAATTCTTCAACAGAGCCAGCAAATTCTTGCACACTTTGATACGAGAATTTCCAGTGCTTGCATTTGAACCAGCGAGACAAAGAGACAGAAAATTATTGCTTTTGACTGGCAAAAAGACGAACCGAATTGCATTCGTTTGTCACATACAAAGGAGGAGCATCAGAAGAAGAAGAAGGAGATAGAAGAAAAAGAAGTAGCAGCAGTAGCTGGGACACTGAGTTGCCGAAGAGATTGGAAGGGAGGAGGAGTAGGAGAAGGAGGAGTAGATGGAAGAGGGTGGAAGGAAGAAGAGCAGTTGTGGGTGGAGGAGGAGGTGATGTTGGAGTGGGTGGAGAAGGAGAAGAAGGAGTAGTAGGATGAGAAGGTTGGAAGGAGTTGAGGGAGGAGGAGGAGGAGAAGAAGAAGGAGATAAAAGAGGATGAGGAGGAGGAGGATGATGATGAACAGGAAGAAGGAAGCGAATAGTGTCTATCAAAAAAGGAAGAAATGTCAACTGAAAAAGAGAAGAAATTTGCGACGTTTTTCACGCCGCGGCGAAAATCTTTTCGCCTCAAGGCATTTGCGAAAGATTTGTGGTTTGCACAAGAGAAACGGATAGAAGAAAGAGGCTGAGGAGAGAAGTAGGATGGGAAAGAAGGTGAGGTTGAAGAGGAGTTGAAGGAGGAATACATGAGTAGCTGTGGGAGAGAGAAGCCCACTTGTGTTCGATGAGGAAGTCCTAACAAAAAGGAGATAATTCCGGAGAGGAGAAAAAGGAGATGAAGAGAAAGTAAAAGTCAAAAGAAGGAGACAAAAAGGGAAAGCGGAAATTTATATGTAATAAATAGATAAGTAGATGATAAAAATAAACTAAAATCACATAAATGAGTAGAGGAAAAAAGTGTAGTAGATGTGGTTAGACTAACCAAGTGCAAATAGGATTATTTAGAAGTGAATTATGTTCTCACTCTACCCACTGTATAAGAAATGAATAAAGTTTGAGAGAAGGAAGGAGAACAAGAAAGTACTAATGGAGGAGAGCAAAATATAATGTGAATAGATAAATTAGTGGAAGACAAGAAGATGAGCCAGATAATATATAGGAGAAAATGATGCAATGAAGATATTGAGAGGCAATGACAGGAAATATCAATGATATTAGGGTGAAGATGGGAAAATATTCTCAAATGGTGGACGTGATAAAGAAGAGCAGGGTTTAGATGAGTAGATGGTAGAGGAGGAAGGGAATGAGTAGAAGGGAGAGGTGGAGGTGAAGGTTAGGGATGAGGAGAAGAAGAGAGTAGAATTCTCTAATAATTATTATAATATTAGATATAATTATTATAATATTAGAAAACGGATGTTGACATGTAGAAAGAGAAATAGTAGATGAAAAGATATAAACCAGAATACTGAAGAGGAGAGAGAGAAGTAGAAGATCAGAGAATAATATTAGATGGAGAACGAGAACAAGTAGGGAATGATTAAACAGAAATGGATAAAAAATAGAAATACTAGACTAAATTCTAGATCCTTGAGAAGGGCAAATGAAGCGATAGAATGATGAAGCAAAGACAGTAAAAAGATGGAAAGGGGAAGAGTTAGTTACAAAGAAGGAGGAGGAGAATAGTAAACGAGGAAAAAGAGGAAGAAGAAGAAGAAGAAGAAGAAGAAGAAGAAGTAGGAGGAGGAAGAAGGAGAAGAAGAAGAAAGGCGGAAAAAAGAAGCAGCTAACGATGCTTTGCGCTAAAGGGACTCTCCTCTTTTCGGGGGCGCTTCTTCTTTGGTACCCTTTGCCCCAGCACCCCTCTCACGGCCCCTGATTTTGCCCCTCGGGTCCTTTTCAACAGTGGGAAGCCCTAGAATCGTTAAGAAGTCTTGCATCCATCCATTTTAGTGCCAGAGATATTATTATTAAACGGCTTCGCGAAGTTTGGGAGCGTTTTGTATGCCGCAGAAAAAACTCTGGTCTAAATTCTTCAGAGGAAGTAAAGTGAGAGTAGAGTGGGTTGGAACAAGGTATGCAATAGATCGTTCTCGAAGAGTTTATTTGAAATTCATCTTATAATATTCATTAATAGTTCATGGAATAGAACAGTGTGTTATTCTAAACATATTAAAAAATCCTTGTGTGTGTGGAAATACGATTGCAAAATTAATTGACTGCCGTAGTTTTAGATCAATTTTCACCAAACTAAGTTCTTAGTTCGTCAAATTTCCAGCAAGTCAAGTTTTCAGTTAGCCGAGTTCTCAATTTTTCAAGTTTCCAATTGAAAATATTCTCAGTTTCTCATTTTCCGTTCTAGGTGGAAAAGTGCTTATTCGATTACCGTTTATTACAGGAATACAGAATCGATTACCGATTACAGATATACTAGATTACCGAATTACAGAAATACTAGTTCACCGATTACAGAAATACTAGTTACCAATGTATTACAGAATTGATCACCGATTACAGAAATACTAGTTATCAATGTATTACAGAACGATCACCGATTACAGAAATACTAGTTTCTCTTTTTCTAATGAAGTAAGTGATTGCGATGATTTCAGATCGCTTCATTTCATATTAGGATATCTACCTCTACAAAAATTGGCTTACGGTACAGAATGTTGAAGAAAATCAATTTCATATTTCAAAAAAATGATATCTTATGAGATAGTACTATTTTTGTACACGAATCTTGAACTAGATGGTGTACATTATTAGTATCCAAAGGAAGAGTGGGGAATCATTATAGCAGATTCTCAATTTACAAAATATTCCATAAAATTATCATACAAAGTCATCGCATGCTTGTTCTGTTTACAGACGCCAACTTTATTCAGTTGACAATAAGCTGTCTTCCAAGACATAAAATTATACGAAGACTGTTTTTATGATCAGCATAAACGTCACTACTAAACAAATTTCTTGCCGTTTTTATAGTCAATGAAATCTCAATTCCATATTCAGAACACTCCCTGCAAGGGAATGTATACTAAGTGTTGGAAATATATTATGAAACATAACCTAATTTCGACTGAGAACAGTGTTTTATCATTGGAACAAACAAGGAATTCATTTTAGTAAGAGCATAAATGGAGCTCATTTTCATAGAGATGAAACTCATCTAATAATTTCGTTGTGTATCATCGATAATGGAAATTTTGTGCATAAAATATTATAGAGCGTATCACGTTCGTTCTTCATTTTGGTTTACATGATACAAAAAATGTCGAATACATGAAATAAATGCTGAATTTATAGGTCACGTAGAATATAAGGAATCAGTAGATTATAACTCGTGAACATCTTCTAAAGAATACTGTTTATAAATTAGGAATTCTGAATGTGTTCCATTGAGTTTTGAACATGAAAAATGCATAAAATTACTGGTTGTGCTTTGTTATGAAAATAAGTAATGCATGAAAAATAATAATAGTTTTCCGTGGGAAGTATAGAGAAATCATGAAATATGGAGTGTATATCAGGAAAAATTTAGAAATATCAAGATTTTAGCGAATGTGGGAACGTGAGTGCTCGTTCTAATTTGAGAGTTGATAATCCGAATCACAAAAATGATGGGTCTTAGCCCATTTCAATTTTACGTTTTTTTGATGAACAAAATTTATATTAACAGGGGAGTCCTTTCTTCATAATGAACTGATGCATTAGTATAAAATGTTTATGACTTCTTTTACTACCGCGATGGGAATGGATTATTTGGTATAATTCTATGTTGGTGTACTTATCACCTTATGGGAAAATTTTTTATGGGTGATCTTATAATGTAGATTGTCGATAATGATGAATTTGAGAGCTCTCTATCAGATTTCTTTTATAATCCTTCTTTCACCTATAGGAAACTTTTATCACTACAGTACTTTTATTGGAAAGCTTCAATATGTTTTGAAAAAGCGTACAAAAACACTATCATGGAGTTGAAAACAAAAATTGTTGGACTCGTATTACTCAGTTCACAAGTCTCAATATTAATCCAATATTCATCCCGGTATAAGGAAACCACATCAGCCACCTGATACCTACGTCCATTCATCTATCTCTCCATTATCTTTCGCATAATCTACGCCCGAGCCTTGGCCTCATGTGAGCATCATCCTCAGTTAGTTATGATTACTCATTTAAACTCAACATCATTCTTGGATCCTTCACTAAGTACAATAACAATAGAATGAATCGATATGATTTTAGAAACTTTTTAAAATTTTGTTATCCATTCTAATCCAAGTACTACATCAATATGCATTTCATTGTAATAAACTTCGTACTCAAAACATTCCGCCCATTCCACTCAAATCCCACATTCAACACATAATTATATTGTTGATTTTTTCCAAGTGTCCTTAATATTAACTCAAAATATGGATACAACACTAAACTATAAAACAATTTCCCCACAAAACAATGTGAAAAATTCAAATTGGGTTTCAAAGAAATATCTCCTCCCACCAACAAACAGGAGAGAGCACACCCTATCCAACCACACTCGCTACCAACCCAACAAAACAAATATTCCCTTGGTTTGAGGCGGGGAGGTGATGAAACTCGTAAATCTTGTAAGCGATCTCTCCCCGGAGTTTCAGGCGGCCTGGAGTTTCCAGTTCTCTTGCATTTTAATTCGTTCAAATTGGAACGAAATAAATTATGAGTGCCGCTTTAATAAGTTGCGATGGGATAGCAGCACACGACTGTTTGAATATTTACTGCTTGACTCGAGTCACAAGAGTCGGAGTGAGTCGATAGTCGAGTCATGTTGGGGTTAAAAGAGTCAATAGATTGGTTAGTTTAGTCCAGTAAGTATACTTCATCTAAGCATTTATTATGTCCAGTCAGAGAAAACTTCTATATTTTATTCTGATTGTTTTTTCTATGTGGATTGTTCATTCTGAGGTTCAGTATAGTAATTCAGTCAGTTGTTGTACAAAAATGAATACCAGCCTTATACTCCGTTTTGATGAATCTGTAAGTGATATTTGAATCAGTTTTATACGCGTAGCCTAGTTAATGGATTCAACAATCCTGTTCCTATTGAATCGAAATTGAGAATATGCGTTCATAGCTTATGTGCAAATGCGTTGAAGCGTTCATAGCTTATTCTATCATCCACTACGTATTCTATTATTGAAAAATTTATGAAACAATGGAGGAGAGATAGCATAAGGATAGATCCTTATTAGATTTCGAACATTAACACCCTATACCATGGGGTATCTTCTTATGCTATATTTTCTCTTTGGTATTATCATAGAGGTTAGTATAAGATAGATCTTATACTATAGTTAGATTATATTCTAAAGATAGATCTTATAATTCCACTATTAACTCACAAACACTCACTCACACTATGACGGTGGAAGCTTTAGCCAGGTTCACAGATTTGTCACGAGACTACTATAATAACGAATATAGAGAAATGAGCGAAATAGAATATACATTGATACATATAGATTATAGAACCCAGAGATATAACAATGCCTATGGTAAAAGAGCTCCAGAATTCAGAGTCCCATTTCTGTTAAATTCATTGCCATTAGAGTTGACAATGTTACAGAGTAAAAATTAGATTCAAACAAAACTCAAAGTGCACTTCATAAGGATAAATCATTTTGATTAGATTCAGGAAATGAGTTGTGTTTTATTTATTGTATTTATTCGAGTTTATTATATAATTTTTATCAACTATTTATTATATTTTTTGAGTTTAGAATAATTTTAATTTTACAATGAAGATGTATTATTATTCAATAAATATTTGTGTTCAGAGTTAATAACATTAGGTAATATCCCAGAGTGATTATCTTGTTAATTTTCGCTCACCAAGCAAAGTCTCTTTCTATAAGACTTATTTTGTAAGTTAAGTTAAGTTATGGTGCAATGGACAAAACAGAACAATCACATACAAAAAATGAAGAAATATAATCAGGTAAATTAGGTGAGAAATATAACTATTGTTATTGATTGTTTTTATTTTATGTGAAATATTATTTTATATTTTAATTTTCGCTCACCAAGCAAAGTCTCTTTCTATAAGACTTATTTTGTAAGTTAAGTTAAGTTATGGTGCAATGGACAAAACAGAACAATCACATACAAAAAATGAAGAAATATAATCAGGTAAATTAGGTGAGAAATATAACTATTGTTATTGATTGTTTTTATTTTATGTGAAATATTATTTTATATATATCCCTCAAATAGCTCACAGCTAGAGGAATAGCACTATTGTAATACTCAAATAAATAAATAAATATTCTTGGCATTTCATCCTTGTTAAGCAATGTGACGCTGGTGGTCTCTTATACTGTGCCAAAACAGTGTTACACTCTTACCCAACCAAAACAGTTATAATTGACAGTAATCGCCTTTAGTTGACCAGCTATTAGCTTTAAGTTTGGAACATATACAACCTATAACATGGGATATCTACCTATGATAATACTGAATGAAATGACAAAAAAGCTTTCAAATCACTCACTTGGGGATCGGAGCCCATCGAAGACTAGGCCCCATCCTTTCCATAACCCACAAATTAATATACTAGCATAGTGGCTATGTAGGTATCACATACAACACAAAAACTGGATCTTTTTGACTTGTATCGTTTTGAAAACAATCTTTGGTAGCTTTCTAGTTCTATTTGGGGCTGCATAGTCATGAGGAAGTTTGGAATCGAGGATTTGCGCTCAAATCGACTGTTTTGTGACAATCGTTCATGACTCCAATAATATACGACTCTGAAGTTATGACTGTTGACTCGCGATCCCGCGACTTTTTGTATGAGGCTATCAAATGATTCTTGAATTCTGACTCTTGAGTGTTCAGAGTCTAGAATCATGAGTTCTTGTGACTCTTCAGAGTCAGGAATCGTGACTCTTGTGTACAGTTTGAGTATGAGTGCATGGAATAACAGAGCGCAGATAAATAATGAAGGCCTTCACACGGTCGCTTTTCCATTCATTAAAGCCGCTCGTGTCATGTGACACTGACTGGTATCTGTGTGAACGGTCTCGCTTTGTCCCATGCATTTCTAAATGTTGCCTGTGTGAACGGTCTCGCTTTGTCCCATGCATTTCTAAATGATGCTGTCCTACATGAGTTAGTAGTCACCGGTCTTCTCTCCTATTCTGCCTCACGTTCATTTTTGTTCGTTTCACAGTTTATGCTTTGTTTCCGTTTTTAATCTCTGTTGAGTCAATTTTCTCTCAGTTTCTGTCTTTGTTGAATTGGAGTTACTCAGTTCCTATTGTCTCACTCTCTCCACTGTATTCACTCACACTCTAACTTTTCCACATTGTTGTGTTCATGTATTTGATCGATTTTTTGGTTGCATAATTCAATTTAGAACCTTTGTAATAGAGAATCTTCTATAATAATAATACCAACTCATATATCCTGAGAAGTCACTATGTAAGACTTGCATTAGAGCACTTTCTATTTGAATTTCATGTAATTTACTACAAAACCTTGGAAATACTAATTCCTTTGTTAAGAAAGTAATGCCTTTCAGAATACAATAATCATGAACATTCGTATAATTTAGTTGAATTTCATCTCTCCTCTCATAACCATCATCATCGTCAGTACCCCGCACAAGCTAGATCTTATCCAGGGCATCACACTCAGGGCAAGTTGTAACCTCTCCAAAATCTTGGAAATCCAAATATATCCCATTATCATGCGTTGTCAACGTGTTTCTTGGATTTATGAGAGATAGTGTAGGAAAGAGAAGAGTAAGTGTAAGAGAGATATGATGATAGAGAGTTAGAGAGTGAGGGTGAGAGACTTGTAACTCACATGATGTGTAACTTACAATGGTGAAAATCACTTCAATTTGTCAGCATTCTCTGTTAATAACACCAACCCTTCCCATTCTCACAACACTGACAGAGTCTGTGGACTGGCAGGATTTCTCAGAAATAACAGCAACGCTTCTAATTTACACAGTGCTGTCAGTTTGAAGTGAATCTCACAGCATGTATGTGTTACATGAAGCTGAAATGATTTGGCTGATGTGTTAAACTTTGCTTTTCGCTTGGAAACAAAACTTCAGACAGACATAGATTACGGCTAGAACTTTGCTTGCTGTTTCACACGAGGGTTTATAGTAGTTGTTGAACTTAGACAATAATAACTATTGCTTTCAAGTGATCTCGGCTAGAATATGGGCGAGGAATTTTGATAGAATCCATCTTCGAGCCATGAGATAACTTTCGATTCGGTAAGTTTTGGTTCATCCACAATATAGCATAGTGTATAGATTATCGGGATTTTATGATGAAACATGCCTGGGATTGAATTGTTATTATATTTTCTAAGAATATGATCATTGTACTATCACAATATATTGTAAGTGATGCTCAATAGAGAGAGAGAGTGAGAGAGAGAGAGAGAGAGAGAGAGAACAGAGGGAGAGAGAGATTCAGATTACATATGATTACGATGGTCGATATGTTGGATACATTATAGATAGATTGTAGTGAATGATGTAATGTAACTGATAAGGTGAATTGATATTTTCCATCTTGTTATCTTCATCTGAACAAACATTGGAATAAATAGAGTATTGTTGTAAAAGATCATACTAGGAGAGAAAAGAAGGTAAGCTTTGAGCTCCTCCATCAAATTAAGATGAAAATAATCAAATAGTTCGAATTCAGGTCAGGTAATTTCATCAAAGCTACACAATTCTAGACGATTTCCCTGGTCGAAAAATATTGAATTTGAACTACAAAACATTTTGAATTTGTTGGTTTTATAATAGTCGCTTATAATGGAATGAGGATAGAACATAATAAGAGGCACCTCCTATGCCTTTGAGAGAAGAGCATTTGGTTACATCAATCCTACAATAGAATTCATCCTATTTTTGCTGTAGTTGTCAGATATCGTCTGTACATACAAGTGGAGTATTGTTCGATGCACTTTCATGAACATCAGTTCTATTATGTCAGTAATCATTCGCGAAAACAAATCTAGTATGTGATATTTTTGAAATTTTGATGATGGACCTTTGTCGTAATGAAAAAATTCATTTGAAATTGATCATTCATTCCGAAAAACCATGTTTTCTGACAAACAACGATAGTAAATTGATAACCGGCTGAGGGTAGTTTGTGATCTATTTCCGTCCAACACTTTCTGGAAAAAGGGGCAACAAATTTGCTAGTATTGCCGCCAGATAAGGCGTAGGCTTCTTCAGAACTCCAACCCCCCTTTTTTGTTGAGAGATGGGGGAAGGCTAGCCATAGTAGTATTGGTGGGGGGCTGTAAACCATCCCATCCCCTAAATTCCCCCAGAGACATCAGTCGGGCGCAAATTGGGTTACATTTGCATCCACTTTCGGGAAATTCTCGTATCTCGAACCACCGTCTCACACCACCCCGTGTACCCAAAACTCACCCCCAGTCTGAAGCTAAAGCTCTGCCACTTCTGAGCATTCTTTCTCGAGTTTTTCTTTCTTCATTCTTCTCATTTGTTCTATTTTGATCTTCTCTTCACTCTTTCAATTTTTCTTGCTCTAGGTCTAATAATTCTTCTTTTCGGTATACTCATTTTTTTCTGGCAACTCCTATTTTTTCTGTCCCTCTCCTATCACTCCTGATCACCGTTTCATTTCTCTCAAAATTCTTCTTCTACTTCCTCTCTTTTTCCTTCTTCTAATCATCCTTACTACCCCTCTTCCCCACCTCATTCCTCCTCTTCTTATCATTATTTTCCCTCCTTTTTTCTTACTTCATCTTCCTTCTCCTTCTAATCGTTCTTTCACCCCTTCTTCTGCTTATCCCTTTTCTTCTTCTCCTCCTCTGTTTCCGTCTCCCCAATCAATCTTCTTATGTTGATTAGCTTCTTCTCTCCCGTACCTTTTCCCTCCATATTTAAACGATTTCATTCTTGTCTTTCTTTCCGTTTTCTGATTCTCTAGCACCTATTATTTCTTTTCGTCATGTAATTTTTCGCCTATTTTTCGCCTGTTGCTTCTCCCTCTTTTATCACTTTCTCATCTCCGTTATATTCGTTTTCATTCTTCTGATTTTCCGACTTCATTCCTCAATTATTTTCTCTCGCTGTGCTTCCAACCTCCAAATTCCACTATTATACGTCCACTAAATCCACAAAATACCACAAAAATCCTCCAATTTTTCATCTAGTATTTTCGATCGGTATCACTATCAATATCATTATGTTGGTAGAACAATATCATTGAATGTTGAAAAAGGAGCAATATTGATTTTGACGATATAATGATTCGCTGTTTCTGAATTGAACTTGCTTGTTTCAACGTTACTATTTGGAAAGGGATATTCAACATCCACATTCATTAATCAGTATTTACCACATTAACTTTCGACCTGAAATAAGAGAACGTTTGAACGTATTGGGAAGATAAAGATTTGGGAGAGTTGGGTACATATATGAGCAGATTGTAGAGAATATTTGAAGCAGAAGGAGACAAAATAAGAGAATTTTGAGGAGAAAAGGACATGTAAAAAAAAGAAATTGTATGATGTAGAAGAGAGACGAAGAAGAAGATTGGAGAAAGAAGGAAGTTGTGGATGAGTGGAGGATTTCTACAGCCGTCACCTGAACACAATTCTTGAATTTCTCCGATTCCCCCTCTCCCGCAGACACCCTTCAGCACCACCCCCCCAAAACTACGCAAATTCACGCTTTATTCCTGGAAATCCCCCGGTTCAGATTTCACGCTAAAACCCCTCAACTTCACCCCCTTCTGTCCCATTTCTCCACCCCTCATCACTACCATCACTACCACCCTCTTCCGCCTTCGTCATCTCACCATCAAAACTCCAGGCCTGAAAAAATGTGAATGAATGTCTTGGGAACGAAACATAAACCCGTCCCAGTATATCTGTATCATTTGACAAACGTATATTTGGTTGCCTATATTCTGTATCAAATGACACTCACTCATATACTTGGATACTCTGCGAATATATTTAGGTATAGGAATATTTGTATACAAGTATACATGTTGTATTTATATTAGAGTATGTGGTGAGAAATGTATGTATTATCTATGTATGCTCAAAGATATATTGTGAAAAACTCATAGAATATAAATATATATGTTCATTGATTTGTATTGGGATTGGTACATATAGCCTATAGGTATTGGTTAGCAACGATCAACTTGTTATTAGGGATTTGAGGAAATTGAAATCAATTCAATGAAATAGTTAGAGGATATAATAATATTTTGCTTTGCTGCAGTGAATTCTCCCATAGCATTCGTGCCATGGGAATCTTGGATTCCTATTCAGGTACGATTTCCATCTGGATTTACGATATCTTCAAGTATGTGACATGTATGTAAATGTATGTAAATGTAATATGTCTTCAATGTAACATGTACATAACAGACCTCATCAATGGTTGAAATTCTAATTAGTTTTCCACATTGTGTAGAAAACATATGTTGAAACATGTTGTGATTAAATAATTCAAAAGGGGTACTAAGATTTCTTATTTTTTTTCTATTTATATTCCACATAGTGCTATGTTTCACTTACTCTAAGTTTTGACTTACATATCATTCTATCCAATGCCTCATTCTTATTTGTATTGGAAACTTTGGCCATGAAATAATATGGAGCTCAATATTACAGATATGATTGACAGGTTTCCTCTCTCATATCATCTATGTGTCCTAGTTCTCACAGTTCACTCCATTTTAGAAGTTCACTTCATACGTCATTTCATTGACTGATTTCTAACTTCATCCCCATATCATGCAAAAGATATGACTTTTTGATTAGGTTTTTGTTCATTTTTATTCAATTTTCTTCCCATTTCTTCCTCTCATTCTCTCAAATTTTCCCTTTCTCATGAGTTTTTATCCTTTCTCACATTTTTCCTCTTTTTGGTAGAGAGTTAGTGGGGAGGATATTTTTAATATTCTTCCCAAAGAATGGACATTGATATGTCCAAAGCTCCGCCAATTTATGTAGATTGCATAACAATATGATTATTATCTTTAGTTATTATATTACAAATTGCTTTTTCATATCATATACAGTTCAATAGTTATTTTCTTAGTCTATATTATGTAAATTCATCTATAACTTTGCTGTATTGTAAGCTATTGTATATAAGTGTATAAGCCAGTATATATTGTAATCTGCATAAATAAAGTACTCAATCAATCAATCAATTCCCCATTTCGTTCCGAAACAAAACTTATAAAGCTTATGCATCTACTATCATCTCGCTTACTTTTAATATAGTATTATGACAATTGGTTAAAAAGGAAAGTCGATGATAATAATATTCGTACGGCTTTTATTGGTGTTGAGTTCCTGATGAAAGTTCTACCTCACCTGAATATATCATTTGAACCGTCAATGGGCCTTACGACTGTCATACTTCAGCCGGGACCGACAGTTTAACGTGCACATTCGATAACACGGGGGGTGACCAGTTCAAAAACTTTTGGCTCTGAGTGGGATTTGAACCGGGGATCTCTAGGTTGCCTAGGGGTCTCTAGTCGATGATATTCACGAGGAATATTGACAAACTGGAGTAAATCTCAGTTAGGCCCGTCTGCAGATACTCGTTTTAAACGGAGAAATGTCAGCTGTTCGTCTATGAAAACCCCGAACATGGTTCAGCGTTAAACATTGTGTTAGCAGATGGCCCTTAGTCTGAAAATGTCAGCTTTAGTTCGATGGAAATTGGTAAATGTCATTCATGAGAAAACTTGATAATTTGATGTGAATTCAAAACTATCATCTAGCGGTCTAGCCTCCTTCCAATCGGAAGCATTGACGTCATTCATAAACAATACGGACAGTTAAAATTGGATCTCACGATTTATCATAATCTCGCCTTTCAATTGGCCCACATTTAATTAACCCACAAATGGCACAGAACAACTCTAATCGCAAACTACATCACCATTCAACTAACATCAAAGATAAACGATTGCAGTGGCACAGGCACCGTTCATACAAACCGGGGGAGTTGGTAGGGGACAAGTAGAGTTGATACAAACCGGCAAAGAGGGGTAGATTGACCTTACTTCCCTTCACTGTTTGTATCATCGTCCACTCTACAATATAAGGCCCTTTCTATATTATTGCCTCCTAGCTCCTAACAATATTAACCCTGGGGTGGACACCCTGCAAGGGTCCATCAGTCCCTTTATACCTTCTCTTTCATCCCTGTTCTACCTAGATTCTTCTCTACTCTTCTCTTCTGTTCCTCTCTCCATCACACCATATCCATCCTCCACATGATACCTGTTTCAATATGAGGGGTGAGAGGAACAGTCTTCCTTCCCCCTAGTGGATAAAGGGTTGACTCCTTGTTCTATTTTGTATTCCTTTTTCAATACATTCTTCTCTTCTTTATTTTCAATATTCTCAGGAAAAGTCTCTCTTGCCTCTATCCCAAAAAAATGAAGCTTCACATGCATTTATCTGTTTCTTGCCATCCTTCTCCCTTCTCCAACATCTCTTCTCTTCGCATTTCTCTTTCCTCTCTTGGCTCAAATTTTTGGCCACTCTTCTCTCCTGTCGGTCTGTTCTCTCTCTCTCATAGTAGTATCATCTTCCATACATAGCACTATCCATTTGTCCTCTGCATACTTCATATGGCACCTGGAGTGAACAGTGGATGTCATCTGAGAGTTAAATTATTCCCTCATCTGTTTCTTCTGCTCTTTCCTATTTCGGGTATTGTTCTTCTCTTTTTTGTGCTTTTTGGGACTTTTTCATCGAACATAGTACAATCTCCTCTTCTGTGCATCCCATTTTCTTCTTGTTCCACTTTCTTTGTCATATTCTCCACAAGAATAAGCTTCCTCGTCCACCTCATTTTTTTTCTCACATTTTTCCATTCTCCACATCCACCTTTCTCTAATTTTTCCACATCTTCGTCTCTCATTACTTTTTTCTCACCTCCAATCCTGAATTTGCCTCTTGTCCTTGTTTTATCTGTTTCAATTATTTTTCTTTCTCTTCTCCTCTAATAAACTATAAGCTCTCTCTTTGTTTGTTTCTTTTCCTCCCTCCCCCCTTTCTTCCCACTTCCACACTCTCTCTTTCTCCTTCTTCCGCTTCAGTCAGTCCATTTTCTTCTTATATCCTTCTCACTCTCATATTATTGTATTTATTATCCCTTCCTCCCACTCTTATTTATTACTCTTTTCCATCCCTTCCTCTTCATTAACTCAAATCTCCTTCCCTCTATTATCTCTTCTCTTCACTCTCATCTCTTTCTCCTTTCAATCCCTCCTTCTCTCATCTCTCTCTCATCTCAGATGTCCATTCTTCACCTGCCACCTGTTTTAATTTACCAAGTAAATGAGATCCTTCCCTTCATTGCCTTATATCTATTATGAGATGGGTTGGGATACAGGTCTCTCACGGAACATGTCCGACTTGATAATAGTCGCAGAACAGAGATGAATAGATGAATCAAGTGACCAGGTAGGAGAGAGATGGCTATATTGTGGGTGGGTGGAGAGATGGCCAGGTTAGAAGTTACTTTGCATGGAAATTGCTATTTACATTTGAGTCACGATTGGTGTGTGTGCGTTGGAGAGAGAGAGAGAGAGAGAGAGTCAGTTAGGGAGAGAAATTATTCGGTGAGATTGAGAGAGCAAGAGAGCGTGAGAGAGGGGGTCTTTTGACCCCTTTCGGGGGTCGCTACTGACCCACCACCCCCTAACTTCAGTAGCCCTTATTGCCCATGTAGTTTTGACCTTGGCTATGTAATCCAGAGGGACCAACCTTACCTAGAAAAGGGTTCATAGAATTTGGTTGCTTGCTAAGAGAAAATGAACCGCATAGTTAATGTGGTGCTTGATTGTAGGTTGTTTAGTGGGATAACAGCAATTGCAAACTCTGCGTGAGTGAATTGAGAATGAGATAGTTTGGTTAGGTTGGATTGTGGGTTAATTTGATATCATGGAGAAAGTGGTTTAGGGATTAGGGTTGAGAGAATCAGTCATTGTAGGGTGGTGTTGTGTGGGAATCAATTGTTTCAAGGCTCATCATTGTAAAGCTGGACGTACACCGGTTAGTCAAGACAAGACGAGACATGATCAGACAGGTGTAGTCAAAGTACTTCACATAATTGCTTATGAAGACTGTTACAGATGATAATTATTATTATCATATGATTCCAATACACTAGTTACCAGGACGTTAATAACAGTTTAGTCTTGAATGTATCAAAATGGAAATAGTTGGTTGATATGAAGAGTATTATTTATCCAATATCTAACATGGCGCAGTCGGTAGGACTCGAACCTATGCTCCCATAGGGAATCTGATTTCCATCATCTTTAATATCTTACAATATCTTTAATATCAATCAATAACAATATTTAATATCTTTAATGTCTAACAAAGCAGTTCAATATCTAACAATGTCTAATTGCGATGACTAATCAGTGTGAGTTGCGTCACAAGCAGCTATGTGAAGTATTGTGACTAAACTTGTCTTTTTATGTCTTGTTTCGTCTTGACTAACTAGTGTGCGCCCAGCCTAAGACTCATGCACCAAGAACTCGCGCATTTCCACTTTTCATCAGCTGATGATATTCTTATAAGGTATTTATCTGTATTTGTACAGAGCTGGTCTTAAGTTTTCACTCTCACAAGGATATAGATCTCAATTGAAAGACGACTAAAAGTTCACGATTTCAAGTGGAAGACTGTGTAAAAACACTTGATCATCATGATTGTACACTTGATATTCATGATCTGTTTTCGTCTTCTTCTTCTTACAAATCAAGATTAGGCTTTAACCTGTTCCGACTCACATCTAGCCAATTATTCAAATAAACATAAAAAATCCTATTATTGCCAACGCTTGCGTGGTCTGCCAACATCTCTTTTGCCTACTGGCTGATAATTATAGACTTTTAATGGTATTCTTTCAGCTGACATTCTTTGAACATGCTCCCTCCATTGATGCCGATTCTCCGTAACTCTCTCATTCATGCTGCAGATTTTCAATTCTTTCCTAATATCTTCATTCCTGAAATGATCTCTTCTGTCACATCCCTTGGTTCTTCGGAGAAATCTGATCTCGGCTGCCTGCACTCTACTTTCAAGTGGCTTTGTGGTAACCCATGATTCACTACCATAGAGGATGACTGGAGCGGCCATTACCTTATAAAATTTCATAATTGAATCTGTTCTAGCTTTTTTACCTAAAGTCCTGCTGATATTTCCACATATCATTTGGAACTTTCCTATTTTCTTCTCAATATCCAATTCATCTTTGTAACTAATGTCACTTCCTAGATATGTATATTGAGAAACTTGTTCCTAAACTGTATTATTAATATCAATTTTTGATCTGACTGGATATTTGCCTCTGAATGCCATAATTTTTGTTTTCTTATTTGATATTTTTAAATTATATTTCTGACCTATTTCATTGAGGATATGGACTGATCTTTGGAGGTCATTTTCATTGTCCTGCACTATCCAGAAATCATCAGCAAATAACAATGCATTCAGGTGAACGTTCTTTTCAAGTTCTATTCCTAAACCTACTCTGTTTTCGTGTTGATAAAATATACTTATGAATGACATTAAACTTATGAATGTCAAATCCAAAAGTTTTAAGAGTTGAAGGTACCTACAGAACTCTTTCTAAAGACCTTGTACATGTTGGACTCCTGATCATGAAGCTTGATGCAATCTTAATATTAATATTACGTGCTCATTATCACAAAATTATCAGAGAATGGGAATGAATTTCGGTAGCAGGATGCCAGTTATTTAATACTAACAAAAGTTTCAGACGAATATTAATCACGAAAAATAATTTACCAATCATCTAAAGAACAATTTGGAGAATATGGACGTTTGAGAAATAGGAGAAGAAGAAGGACCTGGAGAAGAAGGATAAGGTGAAGAAGAGAAGAGGAAGAAGAAGAAGAACAAGAGCAAGATCGAAAAGGAGAAGAAGAATAGGAAGAATGAGAAGAATAAGAAGGAAAAGAAGAGAAAGATGAGAAAGAAGAGAACGAAGGAGAAGGAGAAGAATAGGAAGAGAGAAAAAAAGGAGAAGAAGGAGTAGAAGGAAAAGAAGGAGGAGGAGGAGAAGAAGAAGAAGAAGAAGAAGAAGAAGGAGAAGGAGCTAACAATAAAATTCATAACAAGAGGATTAGAAATATAAGGAAAATGGAACGTTGATTCAGAATGCAAAAGTTCAAGAAGGCAGAACAAAAGAGAAAGAAAAAGTTGAAGAAGAAGAAGAAGAAGAAGAAGAAGAAGAAGAAGAAGAAGAAGAAGAAGAAGAAGAAGGAGAAGAAGAAGAAGAAAAGGAAGAAGAAGAAGAAGAAGAAGAAGAAGAAGAAGAAGAAGAAGAAGGAGTGAACAATAAGATTCATAGCAAGAGGATTAGAAAAATAAGAAAAATGGAATGTTGATTCAGATGCAAAAGTGCAAGAAGACAGAACAAAAAGAAAAAAGAAGAGATATTTGGAAGAAGATGTTACACGATACCCTATTTGATAGACAGCGTTTAGTCGAGCAGAGGGTGTTCAAAGTTCTTCGAGGCAAGAGTGTGTGAGTGAGTCAAGACAGACGGTTGATGAAAGAGGTAATTTAGGAAAAGAAGGGAAAGAAGGAGGAGGAGGAGAAGAAGAAGAAGAAGAAGAAGAAGGAGAAGGAGCTAACAATAAAATTCATAACAAGAGGATTAGAAATATAAGGAAAATGGAACGTTGATTCAGAATGCAAAAGTTCAAGAAGGCAGAACAAAGAGAAAGAAAAAGTTGAAGAAGAAGAAGAAGAAGAAGAAGAAGAAGAAGGAGAAGGAGCTAACAATAAAATTCATAACAAGAGGATTAGAAATATAAGGAAAATGGAACGTTGATTCAGAATGCAAAAGTTCAAGAAGGCAGAACAAAGAGAAAGAAAAAGTTGAAGAAGAAGAAGAAGAAGAAGAAGAGAAGAAGAAGAAGAAGAAGAAGAAGAAGAAGGAGAAGAAGAAGAAGAAAAGGAAGAAGAAGAAGAAGAAGAAGAAGAAGAAGAAGAAGAAGAAGAAGGAGTGAACAATAAGATTCATAGCAAGAGGATTAGAAAAATAAGAAAAATGGAATGTTGATTCAGATGCAAAAGTGCAAGAAGACAGA
This sequence comes from Nilaparvata lugens, assembly GCF_014356525.2. Lineage (NCBI taxonomy): Eukaryota > Metazoa > Arthropoda > Insecta > Hemiptera > Delphacidae > Nilaparvata > Nilaparvata lugens. The sequence goes on from NC_052515.1 coordinate 6,746,955, forward strand.
ACAAAAAGAAAAAAGAAGAGATATTTGGAAGAAGATGTTACACGATACCCTATTTGATAGACAGCGTTTAGTCGAGCAGAGGGTGTTCAAAGTTCTTCGAGGCAAGAGTGTGTGAGTGAGTCAAGACAGACGGTTGATGAAAGAGGTAATTTAGGAAAAGAAGGGAAAGAAGGAGGAGGAGGATGATGATGATGATAAGGTGGTAGAGTTAGAGGAAAAGGAGGAGGGGGAGAAAGAGGAGGTGTAGGAGTGGGAGGAGATAAGGAAGAGGAGACGAAAAGCCTTTGAAAAGCTGATAATGAAAGCGGAACAGGGCAGAGCAACTGGAAAGAAGCTGGATCAGTTTCTGTAATGAGCTTAGCGAGAAGTCAAACTGCTGAAGAAGGAGAAAGAGAAGTGGCTGTCTGAGAAGGAGGCTAATATGTGGGGAGGAAGGAGAAGACTCGGATGAGGAGGAGGATGGGTACAAGGTAGTGACGCAAATAGGGAAGGTGGAGAATTAGGAGACCATAAAAAAGGTAGAGATTGAAAAAGGTGGAAAGAAGCAGAAAAGGAAGAGGAAAGTGAAAAGAAGATGAACAAGGAATAGTTAAAAAGTAGGCGTGGAGGGAGGGGTAGTAGAAGTTGGAAGAAGTAGAAGTGGAGAGGCAACAGATGATTGAGAAGGTGACGGAGGAAGGAAACCAAGATAAAAAACTAGTTAAATTTTATAAATAGAATTCAAATCCAAGTACCCATTTCAAAATTATTCAGTCACGACATATTTTTCTTATTTAATTCAAAATTAGCCCTAAAGAAAAAATACTATGGTTAGGTCCACGTTATAATGGCAGTGAAGAAAGATAGGAGATCAACGTTACCGTTGCCTCTGTCTTGTCAATGCCTTCAATAGACGGTAGCTGATACAGGTTTATTGATATAATATCAACTGTTCTTCCTCGTTCAAAATGATCAATTATATCTTATTAAGCAAGAAATTATATTTTTCAATAATTTCAAATTGAATTATCATTATTAGGATAACATTTTTTGTTAATTAATTATTTATTCTACATTGCTAAAAGACGATCTGGCAACAGAGCAAAGTGAAAAAGAGATAGCGCTATCCCCTTTCTTGAATGATAGACAAGGACAGCAATACCATTTCCAATGAAAGACTGATGGAATTCACTAATAAATATGATGGAAATAAGATGAAGATAAAGAAGATGAGAAAAAAGAGTTCAGAATAATTGAGAGAACTGAGTGATTGACATTGCTCATGGTATCACAGGATAATTTCTGAAATGATGGGAGAAATGAGGAACTAGATCCTGGAAAGAAACTTGAACAAGGTGTAGGAAGGCAAGAGAGGTATTGGGAGAAGAAAGAGGAGGAGGAGATGAACCTTATACAGAGGGAATGAGCGAGAATGATTGAAAGAAGAAGGGAGAACAATTCTTGTTCAGTACTTGGTTCAACGTGCGAGTTTCTCATAGTTTCTTAGAGAGAGGAAGCAATATACGAGATAAAGTAAAAATAGACATAGAGAATTGAGATATTGCTATAACAAAAGAAGAAATGAATAAATAAATACTCGTATATTAACTAGAAATACAGGCTAGTAGTGATCAACAACTTATCTGTAGTTAGAGGTTGATGATGAATAATGATGGACTGGTTTCAGAAGAAGAAGGGATGAAAAATGATGATGGAGAAGGCAGAAGAAGAAAAAGGAAAAAAAAGGAAAAAGAAGGAGAAGAAGAAGAAAAGAAGAAGAAAAGAAGAAGAAGAAGAAGAAGAAGAAGAAGAAGAAGAAGAGAAGAAGAAGAAGAAGAAGAAGAAGAAGAAGAACAAGAAGAAGATGATGATGATGATGAAGAAGAAGAAGAAGAAGAAGAAGAAGAAGAAGAAGAAGAAGAAGAAGAAAAAGAAGAAGAAGATGATGATGATGATGATGATGATGATGATGATGATGATGATGATGATGATGATGATGATGATGATGATGATGATGATGATGATGATGATGATGATGATGATGATGAAGACGATGAAGAAACGTAACAGATGAAACGAGTAATCAGTAAAGAGGTTGGAAAGAGGCCTGCAATGCTGCAGCACGAGGAGGTAGTGAAGTTAGCAAGGTGAAAACTCTAAGATCAATTTTCTACATTTGAGATGAGAGAGAAGTTGTTGGGCTCAATCATTCGAGTATTCTGAGTTGCCTTTGACGAGCAGGTAAGTTGAAGAAGTTGGCAACGAATAAGTTTTAAATTTTGCGCCCAACTTTGCACAGCACAGCAGCCAAAGGAGTTCTCTTTGAGTCTGGGAAGAAGCCTTATGAGTTTTGCAAAAGTTGCATGTGGTGCAAACAGGGCTTCCTCACTTTTCATCAGACGGTATTATTATTATTCGATGTTGGTAGGCCTGTTAACAAGATGGGTTCGAATAGAGGAGTGGATATTTGGAAAATATTTCCGTTTCTATAATAGTTATTTGTGCAACTAGACTTCCTTAATTTTAAACACTGAAAACCCACAATGCAACTTTTTAAACTAAACCCCTATTAAAAATTTTACATCTATTTTCGCTTAAAAACCTTTCCCCTGCGCAAAGTGACAGTTTGCTGTTTGCACCGAAAGAAACGTTTACCGGAAGAAAGAATAGTTTCTTGAGTGCAGCAAACGAACTTTGCGCATGTATTTCACATTAAATTTTTCCTACAGTTACCATTGAATATGAAAAGTGGGTAATTATGGGTAAAAGTCCCTGAAATCCATCAAATGTTTTTTTGTGTAATTTTATTATTAATAAAAATCTTAATTTATTTTAAATTGAATTATAATGATTAGTAATTAAATTGGAAATTTATGTGACTGTCTGGTGGTGGGGGGGTTATGTAATGTAAGCATTGAAATGACTATAATGAAGGCAGCACGTGAGGCAACGCTGTTCTGCACTGCCATTCATGAGTGAGGTTGGCGGGCCTCACTATGAGTCAGTGCAGGTACCAACTTAATTTTGATCTTGCTGCACTGGTGCTTCATATAACCTACTAACTATTTTGCGTTGTCATGCTGCAAATCTGGAGTACGCAGAGTACTCACTTTGCGCACTAGTGCGGAAAAGTGATTCTTTGCGGCCTGCAATCAGTGCACAAATGGTCACTTTTCAAGGTATCTGTAGGAAAACATTATTTCCAAAGTAATTTTTGTTGTTTATTTATTCCATTCAATTGATTAAAAAGATTGAAAACAAGGGTTTTGCATTTCTCTATATTTCAATATATTCAGCATTTACTGCGAAACGCAGAAATTTTCATAAAATTTGACAGGTATTTTCCTTTTTGAATTTCGCGTCGACGTATCTATAATGTTTTTTGAAGTTTTGCATTCTAAGGATAAAATAAAAGGAATGGTCCACTTCGAACGCCAATATTACCGTAGAAATCAAACTATAGAACTATTTATCATAAATCAGCTGTCAAGTGGATTATTAATTGAATGCAATGATTAATATCTCAATGTAATTTGGTAAAAAATCAGCTGTCATCATGAGGACTATTAATCATTACATGCAATAAGGTATCAATTACATGCCTCATTTCATATAACTCGGAGAAGCATAGTAAGCTATATTTTCTCCCAACTTCTCTCTGCTTTCAACTCGGTATGCTTTCGATGATGTTGTTTCATAATAGTTGCATAGTTGTTTACAAAATAAATATCGTCGATAGAACATCCCAAACAGCCATTAGTTGTTTACACACCGATATCTCGCCGACACGTCAGGACAGGACATAATTCACTCTGATGGACGGTATTAGAGGAGGCTGAGGTGTTCAGCTGCGCGAGGTCTACTGTTCACAGAACCACCAGTAATTTGTACAAGCACAAAATCAAATTAATGACTGGGAGAAAATCAGCTCGATAAAACAAAAACTGTTCCTCTCCCTAATTGTTGATTGTCAAAAGAAATAAATTCGGATGGAAGCGTGAATTTCAAGAATATAATGTTGTTTACTATTCGAAAAACATAATTCCGATTTCAATTTGTGTTCTTCATATATTTTATAATTTTATTCATCCATACAGTCACAGAATCAAATCCTGGGAGAGAATCAACTTGATGAATTATTCAAAACTGTTACTCTCCCTTATTGTTGATAGTCAATACAAATTTAATAGCTATTATGCTATTTCCTTTCAATTACTTTGTAGTATAGAAACAGAATACTTAGGCACAAGCCTAAGAGCTTATGTGGGCATCACCTGTAGGACTATTAATTACTATTGAAAAGATTAAATTTTGAACTATTGATTGAAGAGATTAACACTACTACACTATTACTCATTCAAAATGAGTACTAATAGGGTTCCATTTTACTTATACGGTATGATTGTTATTTTGTACTGTCAGGTACTCCCATCTTGTGTAACTAAGACATCTTGAAATTGCAAGAAAATGATTAGAATAGGAGAAGGATTATTTATAAGTATATTAGTAGAAAGAGAAAGAAAATAATTGTAAGTCACAGTGAACAAGAAGTAGGTGTGAAATATGTAGTGAGTGAGAGGGTAGAAAATTGAGAGAATGAATGAACCAGGTGGAAAGAGAAGTGCGAAGTTCATTTCCATTGTAATCAATGAACAATGCAACCAACATTGCTCCAGGTTGTTGCTCCCCTGTTGAATGGCCTGAACAACTCCCCTAGATTAGTTGCTGCTACGCCATTTCACTTCATTCCATGTTATTTCTATGTTATTCCACCTTCCACCACGCTATTCCAGGTTATCCACGTTATTTCAACTATACTACGATCTTCACAATTATATGTACAGCTATAGCTTCCACGTTCTTTCAAGTTATTAAAAATCAGACAACGTTATTCTGAGAGTAGGGCATGGTACTAGGATATTGTCTAATGCACTGCAGATCTTTTGTTTGAAATAATGTGATTGTGGTTGTATCTTTCTTTGTAAATTTCTGTCTAGTTTTATCTTTCTTGTGATAAGGTTTTCATTTGTTCAGAATAGTATTGTGAACACGGATTTTTCAATTGTCTTAAACTTTCTGCTTGATTATTTCTTAGTTCATCCTTCTTCTAATGATTTCCCTGTTGTTGACAGTATTATTTATTAAAATTATGAAATTGATTATTATCTACAAGCACGTGAGTAACGCATACTTTATCATAGTTTTTTGGAGGAATCGGGTTTAAATTACACTAGGTTACCAGACAGGTACCCTCATGTGGGACACGAGATTTTGGTGTTCAAAATAAAATGTTAGAAGTATGCTTCCCTTTCATTTATTTATTTATTCGTGGACAGGATCACAATTCATATAAATATGATCAGGAAGGAACAACAGGCTTGGCCCAAATCTATTCCATTCCCAAATTTTGATAAATTAACAAAATGTCCAAAAAATGGGTTATATTTCTACTACTAATAATAATAATATCGAGTGACCTGGCTGGCTCAGGTCTGCTGTCAGAGTTTTCAGGTCGCAGCTGATCAATTTCAGGGCCTCTGACATGACCCATATCACTTCATATTTCTACTGTAAAACGTTCAAGTTCAATTTTCGTCCAGAAATATATACCGTACAAGCTAAACATTTTGAATTCATAGAAATCAAAACACCAAACTATAATATTTAAATATAACACTTAATTATCACTTCATATTGGATTAATCAAGTTATTTTATAAAATTCTGAACCCAAAAATACACACAATTTATGGTTATTAGGAGTGGGGTGGAGAAAATTATTATAGTTTAAACAAGAAATAAGCTGCAAGAGATTGAGAAATATGAAAAGTGATTCACAAAAAATAAATTTTATTTTTTCCTCACTCCTTTGGAAGCAGGTTTGTGAAGTAGTGTAGTTGAGAGAAGAAGAAGACGCAGTAGGAAAAATGAGGAAACAGAAGTGCAAGAAGAATAAGGAAGAAATCAGTTTGCGGTTGATTAGAGCGTGGAGAGAGAGAGAGAGAGTGAGTGACAGGTCGGTCGTTTTAATCGAACCCACGTCCAAGATATCAGACTGAGCTCTGCTGATCAGAAACAGAATAGAGAAAAAAGTTGGGAAATCACGACCAACGACTAGAAAAGAGAGTGGGAGAAAAGGGGAGAGCAGAGTGGTGGAAGAAGAAGAAGATAAGAAGGAGAAGAAGAAGAAGAAGAAGAAGAAGAAGAAGAAGAAGAAGAAGAAGAAGAAGAAGAAGAGATAAAAGATGAAGACGAAGAAGAAGTAAAAGAAAAAGAGGGAAAATACAGTTTCCTAGCCTTGGATGACTTTCCCCGACCCGTTCCAACCATAGGCCGCTAACGAAAGAACCATTGGTAACCTCTGGCTATGTGAAGGAAGTGAGGTGAAATCACACCCTGATTTTCAAAGCAGATCCCTCTTCCCTTACTCACTTCTTCTTCCTCCTCTTCCTCACTTTCTCCTCCTCCTCAGTCCTCATTTATCCTCACCAACTGAGGAATAATCATTTGTGAGGTGAGGCAGGTTTATTCACTCATCGTGAGTCGACACTTTGAGCGGAATGTTCATTTGTTCAATCAGTGATTTTTGGGACGTTGAAAAGAGGTTTCTTTTGATAAACAGTTGGAGAGTTTTGATGTAGATGAAGGGTTCATTTGTACTGAACAAAACGACTCGGTATTGTCTCGATCAATCTGGATTTATTGGAAAAGTTTGTGGAAACTATTTTTGGATTATTCAGTTTGATATCAAATCCCAATATACCAACATATGGTTGGTATACTGGGAATGGTAGCATCACCTTTCTATAGTGAGGTCCACGTTATAATGGCAGTGGAGAAAGATAGGAGATAAACGTTGCCAAGTCTCCCCATTTTGTCACTGACTGTACACAGCTGTTACTCAATTAATCCCATTGAATTTAATCTAATAATAATTATCATTCCCTTGATAAAATAATCAATTAAATGTCAAATTGATCAATAAAATATATTTTTTCATAATTTGATTCAAAAGTTTGCTTTCATGACTAAGATCAGATTTTTATTTTTATACAAACCTGAAATGGCGGCTAATTTGAAAAAGCTGTGATACAACAATCTGAATTTCAAAACAACAGAAATTGAGTTATTTGGTAGGTATTCTATCTCAATTTCCTTTTAAAATAATAGAAATCCTATTTAAAAATAATTAATTTCAATGGATTAATTCCGAAATAACTTTTCAATATTATTTATACCGGTACGATAGGTCTAACCTATACGGTTAGGCTAACTTAAGCAAGGATGAAGTCTAGGATGGTTAGTTATCAACTTTTAAAATGTCAATTCAGGTACAAAATACAACAGGTATTTTAATTTGTGTTTCTCATAAGGTGATGTTTAAAAATTATTCCATTATTTCAAAAATACATTTTAAATCAATTATACGACTTGTGTACTCAAGTATTTTGATAGAATGAAGAAAGAGAATGGCGGCTGAGAATATGGTTTGTTCAGTTTTGTACAGTCACTGTCAAAAGTAAATATAAAATATTCTGGCAAATAGATAACATTGCAAAGCGAGAGAGAGATAGTGCTATTTGTTTTGTTGTATGATAGAAAATGACAGCAACAGTATTGTCAATCGTACACTGCCATTATAATGTGGACCTCACTATACATTATGTTGATATTCTTTATTAGTAAACTGAAAGCTTATACATATGGCGGAAGAATGTTCACTGTATTCAGTTAATGGTGCTTATAATTGGTAGTTGGTTGACCTAGAGTGGTTAATTTCTCTCATTGGTCAATGAAAGATACGATACTAGTGGGCGGAGCATTTGAAATTAAGCTATACAAAAAAACATTGAACAACAGCAGCAACTGGAATATCAATGAAACTGCTAAAAACGGAAAGCCCATGAGAAAAAGAAAAAACTTCGGCAAAGCTCAAATTCCAAAATTACAGTAACTTGATAGTAATTGAAAAATATTGATAATAATATTATTTGGTTTATTTAGATTATATTCAACTTATTCCAATTGTGAATACTAGCATGTATTTAACTAGTAGTTCTGTGAACAGTAAACCTCACGCAGTATTCTCATCCACAAGTACCTGATTGAGACTATAGACCTTTTGGAAATACAGCAATAGACTGGCTTCTCCACACATCTGTGTAATCACTTGTCAGCTGATTTATGATGAATAATTCTATAGTCTGATTTTTACTTCAATATTGGCAAATGAAGGAGGCTCCTTTTCCCTTTTATATTATCCTTGGAATGGAGAATTTCCAAAAACCTTGTATATACGTCGACGCGCAATTAAAAAAGGAACATACCTATCAAATTTCATGAAATTCTATTACCGCGTTTCGCCGTAAATGCGCAACATATAAACATTTAAACATTAAGAGAAAATGCCAAACCGTCGACTTGAATCTTAGACCTCACTTCGCTCGGTCGATTAAAATAAGGATATTTGTTCCTGAATATAATATCCAGTATTTATTTTCCAATTGTTCAATTTAATCATGTCAGTTGATTCTAATTTTGTTCTGTTTTCTTTCCAGGTAAGAGACAAGTGGCATTCCTTCAATAAGTTCTACTGATTCAAATTTTAACGGAGTGAGTAATTCTTTCAATCTCACTGTTTTTCTGTATAACAATGGTATTGTTGGTATCGTATTCTATAAATAGGGTTATATATTGCTAGGCAGCTTATCTACGGTTGAATGCTGTTTTTTTCTACACTATATGCCATTATAACGTGGACCACACTATAGGTAAGAACGCAACCTTGCTCAATACAAAGAGCACTTTGAAATCTTCACAACAGTTTATTTAATGTTAGCATGAGCATTTATTATAATGCTATTGAAACCATCTGCTGAACAACTTTGAATTGAGCTAAAATGGTGCATAAAACCATAAAATATCGTATTGAACTATTTTTGAAGACTCTAGAGTTTATTTTTTTAATATTAGTTACTGAAAACTAGTACCCACACGTGGAGAGCTTTCGGATTTTTCAAAATCCATTTTCAACACTGCTTGCTCTCTTCATCTCGTTGTCATTCGCTGGTAGGAAGCGGTTGGTTGGTATCGGTGGTGTTGACGGTTTTTTTAAATTTATTATTGATTTAAACAGTTTATGAGACTTGAAGTTTATTCTCTCGTTTGTGGATGTTTTGTGGATCAGTTTATAATGTTTGTAGATTTAATATTGCTCTAGTGTGTTGAGTTTAGTTTTCAATAACTAATATTCAAAAATTAGACTTTTGTGTCATCAAAAAAGTTAAAAAGTAATTATCAACTTGCAGTTCGTTATGGATAAAGGAATATATGAGCATGAATTATCAGTGGATTCTCTCTTGGAATGTGCATTCATATTGAATAATCCGATTGTCAATATATTATCGATTAAGAAAGATTCTTGTATTCGACTATAACGATTTTATATTCTAGAGAAGCCACTTTTCACCCAACTCAACTCCCAGCCCATAAAAAGGTAAGCCGGTCTCCTGGTGACAAATGATTTGGTCGGAGAAGGCTTAGTTGTTGAAATTTTGCTAGACCCTGAGATCTGCGGATTTTTATGTGATCCTAATTCTAGAGGTTTGAGGGTCTTGGAATTAAAAACATAGATATGCGGTTGACTGACTGCTCTTATAATAATGAGAATAAAATAGAGAATATTACAAAATACATCTTTACAAGGATAATAGAATAATCAATCTGTCTTTAAGAGACCAAGTATAATACGTCTTTAAGAGACCAAACATAATATGTCTTTAAGAGACCAAATTTACGGGGGCACATCTGATATTGTAGTGGGGGGTATCAAGTACTTATCTAAGATCTGTCGTCCTCGAGTCCAGTGTCCAAAGGGTGATGGATGAGGATGAAGGGTGATGGCCTCCAGGCATCGGGCTAGTGGCGTCAGATCGAAGATCGTCTTTCAGCCCCGCACGACAATGTCAGATGTCCGATATCACCGGCCATCTCGGTCGGCGAATTCGTAAGCCCTCGTTTGACAGCAAGGCATATTTACAGCACGATCCTCGAATGAGTATTCAAGAATACACATACACACAAAAAAAACCCTTAAATGGGTTTTCGACTGTCACTAATCCATAGCCTACAATAATAATGAAGTGCAGCAGTCAACCGCTCTGAATGGAAATTAACTATGCCATTAATAAATTAATAAAAGGATTAGCAATTTCAAACTGATGGGATAAATGATTCCCAATAATATAATTTTAGTCTCCAGGAGAGAATAAGAAACTGTCTGGAAATGACATTATTCAATCAGGCCAATAAATAATTAAGCTCAGAAAACATGTCCGTACTCTGCAGATGATGAAAGCGGTCTCTTCTTCAGGTCTCCAAGTCGACCGAACCAGGTTCAAAAATAGGTATCAGGGCTGGTAGTATTATGCATTAAAAAATACCAAATTACAAAGGACGTGGTGGGGACGACAATAGTTTCCCTCAATAGAACGAGAAAGGAATACAATTAGCAAAGACAGAATACAGGAAAATTCCCTCGATCAGAGTAGACGACTCAGCAACAGAATGGACGTTCAACTGATTTTTTATGATGATTTCGCGTTTACAACAATTCTAAGTACTCTAGGAAAACGTTTGAAAACAATAGAGGAAATATCAGAATTTAATTACATAATGTGCGGAATGACATAATGAAACTACTCCGATACCGTGAGAAAATCACAACGTTAATCCAGCACTCTAATAAAATTTTATCTTGGAAAAGTTATAATGTTATAATTTCAAAAAAAAAAAAAAAAAATTTTGGCACAAAGGCAGTAAGCGTCAATGAGCAATAGGATTGCGTGAAATTGGGAATGTCTGCATCCTCGACGGACGGAAAAATGGCAGATTGCAGCCATTTGAATCAACATTATTAATGTGATACGTCTTTGATGTTAATGAACTAGTTTCGACTTTCCCCTTGAAATTCGGTCCAGAAGAGGATAGTTGAAATTATGTCAATTATCAGCTTTGTATATGTTTTTTTTTATAATATGTGGGTATATTATTCACATTCCAAATTAATTACTCTGAACTAATTTATTCATTCCTGGGCCATATTTTAGAGATAAAAATTTGTATCTCATATATGGATTTTTTCACAAATTCATCGACAACCTCAAAAATCTCCACTGAATTTGATGTAATAAATTCCTCCTCCACGTTTCATTCGTTTCTATTCTCTTTCCTCCTGGCTGTGTTTCATTTAATGTTATCTTAGACATTCATCACTAAAATATTACAGTTCTCAATTTACTACTTTTATTGTTATTGCAACTCCCAATAGTTAATTATACTTCTAATATTATAGAATAATTGGAACGAGTTTTGACTTGGAACAGTCTTCCACCGAATAAAGTGCATAGAAACCAACTAAAATACACAAGATCAAAATTGACAATTTTCGAGTTGGAGCAGTCTTCCTCCCAAGGTGCGAGTTGTATTATGTATCTTTTCTCAATTGATAACTTTCTTCAAAGATTTTTCGTTTTTCTGCTGGCTTTTTCTTCTCTTTTTCAGTTTTTACTGGATCCCATTTCGCTCTATCTCCACCATGAACACGATCTTCCACTACTGGATTCCATCTCTCTCTATCTCCACTTGGACTCGATTTTCCACCACTGGATTCCATCTCTCTCTGTCTCCACTTGGACTCGATCTTCCACTACTGGATTCCTTCTCGCTTACCTCCACTTGGACTCGATTTTCCACCACTGGATTCCATCTCTCTCTGTCTCCACTTGGACTCGATCTTCCACTACTGGATTCCTTCTCGCTTACCTCCACTTGGACCCGATTCTTCCACTACTGGATACCTACTCGCTCTATCACCACTTGGACCAGATCTCCCACTACCAGCTCTTCCTCAATCTTCGTCTTATTCACCATTAGGATTATTCATCACCGGAACTCCACACATCTACATCTTATTGTGTTTAGTGAATTTTGTTTTGAACTAGTGCTTTAAATAGTGAAGGGAGCCGAACTGTCAAGGCATGCTGAATGCACTCGAATCAAGAGACTTTTTCATTTAGGTTAAGTTTTATCAGTTTCATCCCCATTTTCCCCGTCATGTGTTGTTCTGAGGTCGGTTCACGATTGGTCTGCTGCTTCCATGATGCCTCTCACTGACACGTCAGCTCGCTCGCCCTCAAGTAGGTATGATTATTTCAATAATAGTAATAATGACGCAGGTATGTTTCTAGCAAATAAGCTCCACTCTTTCAAAAACTTTTCAAGGCTGCTCACCTCAACGTACAATCCCTCAGTTGCCACATTGATGAACTCAGAGCAATCTTCCGTTTTCAGGACTTCAATATAATCGGAATTTCCGAATCATTTTTGAAGCCTAGTATTTCATCAATTTTGTTGCATTGCCTGGATATAATCTTTTCCGGAATGATAGATTAAATAAAGCTTGTGGGGGTGTAGCAATTTATGTGAAAGAAGGTATCAAAACAAAAGTTTTAATCACATCTAAACAAGAGTATTGTTCCAGACCAGAGTTTATGCTACTTGAATTATCCTTATCTAGTACTGATAAATTACTCGTTGGTATCTGTTATCGCCCACCAAAAATAGGTCATTTCACAGATTTCGAAAGTGCCTTGCTTTCTCTTATGCCTTGTTATAACCGTATACTAGTTATGGGGGATATGAACACTGACTTGAACATGACAAATCGTAACTTTGACTACTTTCAACTGACTACAATTTTCCAATGCCTAAACATGACTATTTTACCTCTCGATCCAACTCATCATACTAATGAATCAGACACACTCATTGACCTTCTCATTGTTAGTGATCCCAATGAGGTTGTTCAAGCAGGCCAAATCTCAGTCCCAGCTATTTCTAGACATGATTTGATCTACTGTGTACTTTCCCATAAGATACCCAAGCCAGAACAGAAAATTATCACTTATAGAGACTTCAAAAACTTTGATGAAGCCGCATCCTGACTGATGTGGCTCAGACTCCATGGCATCAAATTGAAGCATTACCCTCAGTTGATGACATGGTCAAGACTTTCGAGAATTGGACTTTGACTTTGTATGACAAACATGCACCTTATGTGACAAAGAGGATTAATAGAAAACGACGAGTACCGTGGATGACTGAAGACATACTTAAGTTGATGGGACGTAGAGACAAAGCACATAGAAAATTTAAAAAGACATTTGACTTGGACAGTTTGATAGAGTATAGGAGCCTTAGAAATAGGGTTAAACAGGAATCACGGAACTCAAAGATTAGGTACTTGAATTCATTTATGACAAACAATAGACAAGACTCTAAATCACTTTGGCAGGGAATAAAAGAATTCGGGCTTGGCAAAGAGAAATCGAATCCACAAATCGACTTACCATTGAATAATATAAATGACCATTTCGTTTCACACTCTAACCAACGCGACGAAGTTGTCATTGCTAATCACATTGATGATCTTGAAGAGCAGGTTACAAACTTAGATTTACCAATCACTGATCAATTTCATTTCCATCCAATCTCAGAAGAAGACACTTTCAGAGCAATTCAACGTATTCATAGTAATGCTATGGGTGTAGACAAAATTCCTATTAAATTTATCAAGAAGATGTTATTTGCTGTTTTACCAACCATTACATACATTTTCAACAAGTCACTTGAAGAAGGCATTTTCCCTGAAAACTGGAAGTTTGCTCTGGTTCGCCCTCTAAATAAAGTTCCATCACCCAATAAAGTTGAGGATTTTAGACCAATCAGTATTTTACCTGCATTGTCCAAAGTGCTAGAAAGACTCATTCATGCTCAAGTTGTAGAATTTCTAGACAACAATAGTAAGCTTCATAACTTTCAATCAGGCTTTAGAAAATTCCATTCAACTGAGACAGCTCTGCTTCGTGTCACTGATGATATAAGGTTAGCTATGGACCAAAGAAAATGCACCATCCTCACCCTATTTGATTTTTCTAAAGCATTCGATACTGTTGATCATACAGTCCTTCTGAATAAGTTGGCTATTCTTGGTTTCAGTCACAACTCGTTAGTTTGGTTTAAATCCTATCTATTAGGTAGGAAACAATGTGTATCTGTCGGTGACAAAAAGTCAACTTGGAAAAACGTTATGCATGGAGTACCACAAGGTTCAATTTTAGGCCCTCTCCTCTTCACTTTGTATGCTAATGACCTTTCTTCCATTATCAAATTCTCCAGTTTCCATACTTATGCAGACGACCTTCAAATCTATTTAAGCTGTCCCATAACAAAAATTAATGAAACAGTTGGAATAATGAATCAGGATATCAATTCGATAGTGGAATGGACAAAGAAAAATGGCCTTAAGCTTAATCCCATCAAAACACAACCCATTATAATTGGATATTCTCGTCTTATAAACAATATTGACCTTGAATCGATTCACAAAATTAGTGTAGACGGTAATGACATTCCTTACTGTAGCTCAGTTAAAAATTTAGGCATTATTATGAATAATACTCTTGACTGGTCAGAACAAGTGAACAAAACTTGTAAAAAGGTATTCTCAGCCATGCATGCATTGAAGAAAATGCACGATATCCTCCCTAGAAACATTAAATTATTATTGGTTCAATCTCTCATCTTCCCACATTTAATGTATTGTAATTCTGTTCTTAACGATATGCAAGTCACTCTGAATGATAAACTACAGCGTTGCCAAAATTATTGTCTACGTTTCGTCTACTCTCTCCAACGCCATGATCATATCACCCCAGCCCACATTGCTAGTTCAACATTAAAGCTTCCCGATCAGAGGCTTTTTCGAATAGTCAAGCTTGTTAGAGATATCTTGATATACGGTAATCCGAACTATTTTAAAGATGATTTCAAATTTGTCTCTGAAGGTAGGAGGATAGATGCTTCACATACTAGAACCGGAGAAAGTACTTTAAGGATACCCAATCATCGAACTACTATTTTCACAAAATCCTTCTTAGTCGGTGCCTGTCGTGCATGGAATGCACTTCCTGTTTCTATCAGGTCCATCGAGAGCCGAGCGAGCTTCATCCTAACTTTAAAAAAACATCTTTTGGAACAAATGACTGAAACTGTCCGGCCCTAGAACGATCACATGACATCCATCCCCCACCCATCCCACAAATACGAACCTTTGAACCATGTTATAGAACGAATTGTATATATATATATATTATATATATATATATATACAATATATATATATATATATATATATATATATATAATATATATATATATATACAATTCGTTCTATAACATGGTTCAAAGGTTCGTATTTATATATATATATATATTATAAATATATATGTTCGTATTTATAAATATATATATATATATATATATATATAATATATATATATATATATATATATATATATATATATTATATATATATTATATATATATATTATATAAACTCATGTTATTTCAATTATCCACTGCATAATGCTGTATATTACTGAAAGTTGATAACCCTGATCTACTTTCAGCCTACTTCATTTTATTAATCAATTATTTGATCTTATCTACCTATATAATTATTTTACTCTATCAATTTTCTGTTTTTTTTTCTCTTTAATATTCATATTGATTAAAACTTTTACAATATTTCCATTAATAAATAAATCCTTAGTTTAAATAACGAAATTAACATTTTGGTAGAGAGTTAGTGGGGAGGATATTTTTAATATTCTTTCCGAAGAATGGACATTGATATGTCCAAAGCTCCGCCAATTTATGTAGATGCATAACAATATGATTATTATCTATAGTTATTATATTACAAACTGCTTTTTCATATCATATACAGTTCAATAATTATTTTCTTAGTCTATATTATGTAAATTCATCTATAATTTTGCTGTATTGTAAGCTATTGTATATAAGTGTATAAGCCAGTATATATTGTAATCTACATAAATAAAGTACTCAATCAATCAATCAATCAATCAATCCTCATCTTATTCTATGAACATCCTTCTCGCTAGAGTTCTTTTCTATCAATTTCACTCTATCCTGCTTTCTAGCCTTCAATCTCTTCTCCTCTTTCTCTTTCTCCTTCTTTCTCTCATGAATAACCTTCATCCTTTTATTATCATCCCTTTATCTCATATTTTCTTCCCGTCTCTATTATTCCAGCTCTAGCTGAAAACAATATGTCCAATGTTTTTCTTTCTATAATTTGTTGATTTTTGTACTTTCATTCTTTACTGGATTGTATCTTTAGCCTTATTTCTCATTCTTCCTTTAACACTATATCCTACTTCCATCTTATTCCTTTATGCATTTCACTCCTTCTAATTTCTTTCCTCTCCTACCATCACTGCACATTATACTTGTTTTCCTATCCTTCCGTATATTTTACTCCTTTCTCTTCCTCCACCACCTCTATCTCTCTTCTTTCCTCCATCCCCCCACCTCTTCCCCCTTCTTCCACCGTCACAAAACACGGCATTATCTCAACCTGACAATCTCCGCTGACACTGCATAAAATCCCAAAAATATCCCGGCACTATTTTTCATCCCACTCCACCCTTTGTTCCCTTCCGACCTCAAAAATCACCCCCTCCTAACCCATCCCCCTCCCCCCTTCAAAAATACCCGCAGGTGATGCAACAGCAGCTCTTTTAAGGGGGCGAGGGGGCCCCTTTTACCCCTAAACCGACATTTTTGAACGTGACTTGAAGACAAATGGCATTTTCATGTAAACCGGGAGGTCTCTCACTCACAAGCCTGTGAAGTCAATGTCACATGGATTACCTGCATTTTCCATTCCTTTCCTATAATACATGTATGCGCCGTTCTCCCCCTATGTATAGTTCCTGGATGTTTTTTTTCTTTTGTATTCCTGTTTTAATGTTCCAGTTCCTATGTCTCCCCCAGTCTTCTCTACCATAGTATCAGGTTTCTTATCTCGTTCATTCTGGGTGCACTCTGTCTATTTTATGTCATGTTCACTATTTCTCCTCTTCTTCATCATTCTCTTTTTTCTTCTCTGTAATACATCCTTCACTCATGCTTATGCCACTCTGATCGTTCCGTTTCTATATATTTTCTTCTACTTTCCTTTATTTAACCTTGCTCCTGGAATATTTCTCAATCCAAATATCCTATTCACTTTTTCACATTTCTCAACTTCGTTAGAACAGGCTTTTTCCACTTACTCATGTAATTGGGTTAATTTGTACACTGTACTGTACATTCGCTTTCTGAGATTGAGGTGGTTATGGTGGAATGGATTTCCACTTTTTGAGTTGAGACGACTTGTACACTGTAGTGTACATTGTCAGCTATCGTATAACAACAATACTATACAGTTAGCAGTGACAACATTGCAGCTGTGGAGTTCTTGAAAAGTTGTATTTTGAGAGAGAGGTCAAGTCTAAATAGATTCAAATCTATATGTACACTATACTGTACATTCATCGTTTCAAACCAATGTTATGAAGATAGAAAGATCTATACATCTGGTGAGTTTCCAGCTTGATTTTCATTGGTTTAATTGGTTTCTAGCTTGAAATTCTTTCTTGAGGTTCATTGGTGAGTTTCCAGCTTCTCTTTTACCTTCTCCTCTTTTTTTCTAAAGTCCAATTACTGGAGTTGATGCCAACATATGCTCCTGTATTAGGCTTCTGTCTCTCTCCTAAAATCCCAGTGGAAGAAAGGCAGTCATCCAATTCTATTATTTTCAACATTCTCTATTCAATTCTACTTTGTATAATTCATACCATTTTTGATTCCTCTTCCTTCCATTTTTAATTCATTTTTCTCTCGTGTATTTTTCTCCGATAGTTCCGTCACACTATCTTCTCCTCTTTCTTCCTTGATGAAATTGTTCATAGAGAACTAATATAATAAAGATGAAATCCGTAATTTTTTTAATTCCTCATCTGTTGTCCAGGGTTTTGAAAATAAATATGAAAGCCCCATATTAAATGTTGCAAAATGTGAGAACATCATTATTCATTTTTTCTGATTATATTACTGAATTATTATTATTTATCATTTATTAATCTCAACTCATTGCTAGCGAACAGACTAATTGTCTATGCTAGCAATGCCATTGAAAATATATAATTGAAAATTAAATAAATCAACATTTATGTATTTTAGTTAAGTGCAGTAGCATATACTTATTTATTTTTTGTTAAGTTTTTGTATTTTGTTTTTTGGCAAATAAATGAATCATAATTTATCTTTGTCTTAATCCACTCTCTTAATCCTTTTTTATCTACTGCTTTCTTCATTGATTCTCTGCTCACTTCCCTCTTCTCTCCTACTGTTCTACTCTTGTACTTGTCAACCTCTATGTTGTCAAATATTATTTCTTTTCTCTTCTCACAATCCCTACTGCGCCTATTTAAAAACTTGAGTTTTCTTCAAATTTTCTCGTCACCTTCTTAAGAATGAATGTACATGTTTATAGGAAAGTGAATTGACGAACCGGTGATAATTCAGCAGACAAAAAAGAAAAACGTCATGCCGAGCACGAAATTCCAAAAATGCAAAACAGAGGGAACATGAGCGAAAAACATAACAGATGAATAGAAGAACAATGTTGTTGTAGAAAAGATAGTACATGATAAGAACAAGAAAGATAAATGAACTCCGAAAAAACTCGGGATGCCAGGAAAACATTCGAAGAAGAGTAAGATAGTAGAGTAGGCTGTTGAGTATAGAATATAAAAGAGTGAGACAAACGCATGTAGTTCTGGGAGATTGGGTGGGGGAAACTTACAGAGAGGGAGAGAGAGTTAGAAAGAGTGAATGAGAGAGATTGAGTGAGAGAGAAGGGATGAGAGTGTAGGAGAGAGGAGGAAAGATTGATTGATTGAGTACTTTATTCATGTAGATTACAACAATATATACTGGATTATACACTTATATACAATAGCTTACAATACAGCAAAATTATAGATGAATTTACATAATATAGACTAAAAGTATTATTATTGAACTGTGAATGATATGAAAGAAGAGGGAGAGAGAGCTAGTGAAGAGAGTGTAAGAGAGCAAGAGCGAGAGAGAGTGAGTAAAAAAGAAAAGAAAGAGGATATATTAGAAAGAGAAAGGGTGAGTCAGACAGAGATGTTGGGAGGGGTGAAGATATTGGAAGCAGTAACATTTGTATGTTAAACCGCACAGTGGAGTCACAAGGGAATAGGGATGAGCCTGCATACAGGGCATAGAGTAGGGAAAGTGCTTTCAGAGCCAGAAAAGAATAGAAAAAAAACAATAGTGAAGCTTAGTAGGGAGAAATACAGTTGGGTACCTTAAAAAGCAGGTTTGTCAACAAAATAGATTATATATTAGAGGAATGGATCCAAATCAAATCAGTTATTCCCACATTGGATTACAAATGAATAGATGAAGAATTACATAAATTTTATGATTTATACAATACATTTTGAAGAGGTACCTATTAATATGTTATTGACCGATCGAAGTGAGGTCTAAGATTTAAGTCGACTGTTTGGCATTTCTCTTAATGTTCAAATGTTTGTATGTTTATATGTTTATATGTTGCGCATTTACGGCGACAATCTGTATCGAAATCATGTATTACATGACCACCTTCCCATTTGAAAAAATGAAGTTGGATCCACATGACAAACAAACGTTTTGAAGCGACAGGAAGTAGATTTTTTTCAATCGGAATTGAATCCCAATTGAGCCTACTACTGTTATATCATACTTGTAAAAGATCTCACAGATCAATACAACAGTTCATGAGCGAGCTCTTAAAACCCAGGGGGTTCTAGTTTTACCAATATTTTTTTATTTAGATGAAAATGGAATGCATTTTATGAAATTTATTTTTTAAACCTGAAGATGGTGTGTAACACTGAAACTAGTTGTTATGACATTTTTGATCGATCGAAGTGAGGTCTAAGATTCAAGTCGACGGTTTGGCATTTCTCTTAATGTTTAAATGTTTGAATGTTTATAAGTTGCACATTTACGGCGAAACGCGGTAATAGATTTCCATGAAATTTGACAGGTATGTTCTTTCTTAAATTGCGCGTCGACGTATATACAAGGTTTTTGAAAATTTTGCAATTTAAGGATAATATAAAAGGGAAAAGGAGGCTCCTTCATGAGCCAATATTACCGTAAAAATCAGACTATAGAATTATTCATCATAAATCAGCTGTCTAGTGGACTATAATACTACCCGTTCAAAAACATCTTAAAAATGTATCTTTCCATTAACGTTAGTAGACAGTTGACTATAATACTACCCGTTCAAAAACATCGAACATCTTGAAAATTGTATCTTTCCATCAACGTTGTAGATAGTTGCAGCCAGACCTGATAACAGCGCTCACACTCACATTCCGGGATGACACGTCACGGTACGATATAGGACAGAAAGCTCTATGTTGATTTAGGATTTTTTCTAGACATTTTTAATTGGTAAATTATTCATTAATTTTTGAGAAAACATAACAACAGGTCAATGTAACTCACTGAGCGCGAGGTCTACTGTTCACAGAACTACTAGTTATATATATTTTATTTCTCATCAGAAGGATGGGCTCAAATAAAATTGAATCAGTTTTACCACATTGAATTACACGGATATGTAGAATTCAATAAATTTCATGATTAATACAATACATTAGTTTGAATAAGTACCGATTGATATTATGCTATTACATAAGAATATTAGTTTGACTAATGGTGTGGAAATTCCCCAAGAAGATTATACATTTGTGAATGCCAGAGAGTTCTTGCATAGAAAATAGTTATAAGTTATGTATTAATATTCAAGTGCTGTATGTACTATCATTTACTCATGTGTTATGCTATATAAATATCATATAACTAGCCGTCAGGCTCGCTTCGCTCGCCATATCCGTCTAGCCTGGACCCCCGACTGGATCATCCAAGAATGAGATCAGCAGGCTCGCTTTGCTCGCCTGCATTTTTCATTAGAGCATTTTCATCATATGTTAGGACGATCAAGTCGGGGGTCCAGACTAAACGTCTGGCTAAACGGATATGGCGAGCGGAGCGAGCCTGACGGCTAGTAATATAATTATTCCCAGGAATAGCTCTGATTGTAGTAGATGTGCCCAATCAATTTTTCCGCAATAAATGCATTTCAATCTTCAACTTGGTGCCAACCTAACAAAGTCAACTCAACTTAATGCCAACCTGACAAAATTATTAATTTAGTTACCAGTTAACTACTGTTTCGAAGAGGTACTCTCTCTGGATTATAGTTCTATATTAACATATGGTATGGACATTTTTCAATTATAATTAAGTGAATAGGAAGAATATACATGCTAAAAGACGAACATTAAACCCTTTAAAACCACCCTTAGAGTTGAAATATTGCCAAAAGATTTCTTAGTGCCCCTCTAAAGGGTCAACTGAACATACCTACCAAATTTGAACGTTTTTGGTCCGGTAGATTTTTAGTTCTGCGAGTGAGTGAGTCAGTCAGTCAGTCAGTGAGTGAGTGCCATTTCGCTTTTATATAGATCATAATAATCATTTCAATGCATTGTGTTTTGTGTATCTTTGAATGGAATAAATAATAATTTATGTATCATAGTTAGAATTGAGTTGGATTGTTGCCTTTATTTTAAGCCTAGGAGTGTGAATTTGAGGTTCAGCCGTCCCTCTTTTACACTCAACTCACTTAGTACAGTGTCAGAATGAGGGATATACAATGTATAATATTCATTCGAATACCGCTTACGTTGCTAGGTCGAATAATACATATGAAAAAAAACATTAGAACTTGATGAACAAGAAAATATTAAAATAACTAGGCCTATGCTAAAAAAATTTAAATACTATACAATAAGAATCACTTATTGAACTGAGACGTTATAATTAATTGTGAGTGAGTGATAGAGAGAGAATGTGAAAGGGTGTGGGGGTAAGAAAAAAGACTGAATGAAAATGAAAGAGAGGGACAGTTATATAGGAAGGGTTAAATAGAGAATACTTCGGAATAGAGTGAAAAATTCATATTCTCTCTGGATTACAAACTTCATCCAAACCTGAATCCTTAACAATTATTTTAGAATATTCAAAACTAGAACTGGCTTCTCCCGTCAAATGCACTCCTGAATAATAATTAATAAATCATCACGAACACAAAATAAACTCGAAATCAATTGTGCAATGAACCAAACCGAGGTCGAGGTGAATTGTTAATTGTTGGGGCATGTCGAGAGGGAAACTCAAGTGGTTATGAGAAGAAGGTTGTAGGATGGTGAGGGAGATGTGGGGAGGCAAAGAATAAGAAATGAAAATACTGAATCCTTTGTTGGGATTCAAGTTACTGCAAGCTGCTTGATGACTGGGCAGAGAATGATTTTAATCAAAAATGGTTTTCTTCCACTTCTTACAATAATTCATTTTTCCTTTTCATTTTTTTTTATTTCTACTGTTTACTTTTAATTCTACCTCTCCTCTTTCCTGTTCCGCTTTTTCTTCTTCTTCTTCTTCTTCTTCTTCTTCTTCTTCTTCTCCTTCTTCTTCTTCTACTCCTCCCTGATCTACTTTCAGCCTACTTCATTTTATTAATCAATTATTTGATCTTATCTACCTATATAATTATTTTACTTTATCAATTTTCTGTTTTTTTCTCTTAAATATTCATATTGATTAAAACTTTCACAATATTTCCATTAATAAATCCTTAGTTTAAATAATGAAATTAACGTTTTGTTAGAGAGTTAGTGGGGAGGATATTTTTAATATTCTTTTCGAAGAATGGACATTGATATGTCCAAAGCTCCGCCAATTTATGTAGATGCATAACAATATAATTATTATCTATAGTTATTATATTAAAAATTGCTTTTTCATATCATATACAGTTCAATAATTATTTTCTTAGTCTATATCATGTAAATTCATCTATAATTTTGCTGTATTGTAAGCTATTGTATATAAGTGTATGACAGTATATATTGTAATCCACATGAATAAAGTATTCAATCAATCAATCAATCAATCAATCAATCCTTCTTTCTTTTCCCTTGATCTCATCTTCCATTGTCATCCATCTGATTCATACCTTCTAATTCTTCTTCTTTCTTTCACATTTTCTCAGTTCTTATCTCTATTTCAAGGAAATGCTAAAAAATGCTGAGAGTTTTTTTTTTGAGTTGTGCTTGCCACTTCCTCGACAAGCTCCTATTCGTTTTGTCACATCAGCACTCTCCTCTCACAGTTTAACATTTTTCTCCTCTTCTGATTTGCAAGTGTACTAATCTTTCAACTCCCTCTTCAATTTATCAAAAAAACAATCCCTCAACAAGAATTGTATTCTACTCATAATACAATTTATTTATAAATTAATACAATCTACTCTCTAATACTATTACATGAATAATTTAATAATTTACCATATAATAATTAAATTCCAATACAAATCACTCTTTTCATCCTCTTCTCTCATCACTATTAATCTTCTCATTCATTCCTTGTTCTTTATCATTCCAGTAATTGAAATATTATAAATATACTATAAGATATACTTATACTATATAAATAAATCAATAAAATATACTTATACTATATATTACCTGGATAAATATACTTATACTATAAATAAGTTTCTCTTTTTCTCTTCTCTCTTCTGTAGATAATTATGAAAGAATATTATCTTGAAGAAATTCCTAAATCTTTTTTTTTCATATCATGTACACTTAAAAAATTATTATTCAAGTTTATATTATGTATGATCATCCAACTGTATTGTGAGCTAATATGAATATAATATCAATCATTAATATAATTGTATAGTTTATTGTATATGAAAAATATATTTTTTTCACCACACTGCACAGAAAGCAGCTGTTTTCCAGTCCCTACGTAGATCTGAAAGACATTGTTTGCAGACGACTCTCGTCTGACGTCAGAACAGGTTTCTTTCCGGCCTAGGCCGGAAAGAGTACCCTTTCCAGCCGCTAAGATGGAACTAAGAAAGGTGATCAAAAAACAGCTGATCAAAAAACTTTTCATTATTTGTGTTCATTATTCAATAATTAAAACATTTATAATAATATCATCTTATTGTCATTTGAAAGAATAAAAAAGTAAAAACTAAACCGCCCACATAATTGAACATAATCTTTTGTTATTTAGACAAATCAGAATAAAAAATAAAAATACTTGGACAATTTCCTGATATTCAGTTACCACAGATTTGCTGGAGCTATCACCTTCCACTTCTGATTTCGGAAGTGCTTAGTAAACAACTATTCTCATATATATATATATATATATATATTATATATATATATATATATATATATATATATTGTAAAGCTTTTCCTGGGGGAGTCACTCTCGCCTCCGAGGATAGGACGATACACGTAGAGTGAATCTTGCACTGAGTCACCAGTGTCGAGGTTATAAATTTTGTAACTGCGTGCGTGGACGCTAAGTGTACACCAGACTGATTGATTCACTACAAGATTCAATACAATTGTCGGAATCGCGGGAGGCCTAAACACTCGCTCACCCTTGATTCTTCTTATGACAGATTGTATGGTGATGAAATTTTTATAAGTAGTGTAGCGGTCGCTAAACACTGAATATTGAAGTCTTAAAACTATTACCTGTGATGAAACAACATATAAAATCATACAGGTCGAGCAAAAATCCCGATGTAGATAATTTACGGGACTGCGTCTCTAATAAGTTCTGAAGAATTAAAATATGGTACTTGGACCAGATATCGTTCAGAATATATTTCGAGAACAGAGTCTTGTCGGATTTTAAGCTCTATTGTAGGAAATTATATGATCTTCGGCTGCATCTGCTGTACAGTTGATATATTCGCTCCTAAGTCGAGGTTGGTAACAGATAAAAGCTGATATATGAGCAGGTAAGGACAGAGAATAAGTAATCCCGATCTGACCCCACTCACTACATCCACTGAGACCTGTTCCAATATCCAGCTTACTTCAATTATTTCAATGATCGTATTCGATCGGTTCTTGATAATATAGAACGTATCAGACACAATAAGTGACAGGCTTAAGAAATAATCGAACTCAGAAGACGAATTAACAAAATTGAAATATATTATAATAAAATATATGATCTAACAGTGCAGATTCAGAATGTGATTTACAGATTGAAAGTGGTTTAACATTAACAAAAAATGATTGGCAATTTTCTTGTACTTGCATGACACCATGCATGATTCAACAGAATTTTACAATTGATAAAATTTAACAGTTTGTGAAAGAATGGTGAAAATAAATTACAAAATGTTTTTTTTTTTTAATTGCTCGGGGTCGTGGTTCTGGCAGCGGAGGATAGTCAATCAACTACAAGTTTTATAAATTCTATATTGAATAAATTCTAGTCTCTTAATAACTAATAAGCGCTTGTCGGCGTGGCCAATAATTTAACGGAGAAAAAATTTATATTTTCTTCACTGTAATATTTTTCGAAGCGTAGATTGGGGCCCCTTTGAATTTTAAAACTCACGTGAAACTCCTTGGCGGTCGTGGTTTTCTTCTCTAGATCAAATTCGTTTGATCGGCGGCGGGTCCAGGCTTCGGTCTCAGCACGTGTGGAATTTTAATTTAATATTTCCTTCACCAAATTAATTGGGGATAATTCAACTTTAAACTCTTGAATTATAGATTGATGAAAATAGATTTACGAATAACAAGTAGAATAGCCTAAAATATTGGCTCACAAATAAAACATATAAAATCGAACAAAAATTTTACAAATAGGTCTTGGTAACTTCAACGAGGTCTTAACGGTGAGGATTTCAAAAGGGAAGTGAAGTCTTTTTCTGAGCTTCTTGGCTAGAACCTTTTTTCTGAGAATCTCGGTGTAATTAATTTGCATGAGAATTTGCCATTGGTAGAACGATTGTGACGTAGACATGACGTCGGTGGCAAGCAGTAAAATATAATTCCTTTAATTACAATAATAACTCAATTTGTATAATTCTTAAAACTGCTTAATTTTCTAGACATAGTTCCTCTAATACAATGTACATGCACTAGCATATATGATAAGGCAGGTTTGTTGTCTGATAACAGATTAACATATGATGTTTTCAAACGATCACCTTTTTGGTGCTATTTCTATGCACTATGATTGGCTTAGACTTGCCAAAGAGATTCGTTCACCATGTGGTTCAGTTGAAACAATAATAATGATTTATTATTCTTATACAATTTTTATTATATTTGAAACTGTTATAATTAATTTCTGCTGCTCTTATCAATAATATAATGTTCATGCTATGACCTAGTTAGTTACAATAGTACTTGATATTATATAATATAATTTCTTAAATAATAAATAATTTCAACAATAATACAATCATATATTTTATTTTTTTATTCGAAATTCTTGGTCCTTTATCGATAGTTTTTTTAATTTTAGAAATAGTATTATAGCTTGCATGGAATCTGGCATGACATCTTACAATATATTGAATCAGTCAGCTGTGTTTGAGCTGCTGCAAAACATCTGATCAATAGTAAACAAAGTGTAACCTCAAAATTCAATGAGTAATTCATAAACGATTTGTGCTCAATTTGCAGAATAATTATAATTTTATTGAATAATTCTCTAGAAAATATGCAGTATAGAACGGTACTCTTATCTGATATACAGTTATTGATAAGGAAGCTTTATCGCTCGGATGCTAACTGTTCCTTTAGCAAATTCTTTCATTTTGAAAGGGTAATCACAATTTTTCTCTCTTCTCATGAGGTTTATTTAAAACGATTCATCACAATATATATATATTATATATATATATATTGTTTATTCTTGTATGTGGCGAAAAATAGCGTTCGCACCACTGGCAAAAATGTTTTTCCGGTGCTCAATCTTTTCTAGTCCTCGGCCTACGGCCTCGGACTTGAAAAGCGATTTCGAGCCAGAAAAATCTCATTTCCTGCTCTAGGTGCGAAATATACTATATTTGTAATCAGCATGGATAAAACAACTCAATGAATCAATCTTTTCCGTTCTCTTCAAAACCTAATTCGAAAACAACTGTCGATCGAAATCTTGGACCAAAGAGGCAACGGAAAATGAAAAGAATATAGGAAAGTAGATCGAACAATGGAATAAGAAGAATAAAAAAGAATGAACAAGAGAAAAAGAAGAAGAGAGAGGAAAAGGTGAAGAAGAAGAATATGGCGGAGAGGAAAAGGAAATGAAGTAAGGGAACAAGAAAAACCGAAACCGTGAAGCCAAAGAAAACTTTTCAACTTCCAACCAGAAAACCGAACGTCGGTTAATTGTCCAAGAGTACTTGAGCTTCAACAATTTCCTTCAAAGTCACGTAAACCATTATTACTCTCTCTTTCTCTTCTCTACTCTTTTCCTTATTGCTCACTCTATTTCTCTTTTTTTCTTTCTTCCCTTTTCGCTCTCTGCTCTACCCCTTCCCCTTTTTCACATCTACTTCCATCTCTCTCATTGTCCTCTCGATCTTCATTCTTCTTCCTTTCTCCATCAACCAGAACGATCTAAAAAGCTCTGTTCCAGAGAAGTAATTACTGTACATTTCAAGTTTTCAATTGTTGCCCCCCCCCTCACTGAGTAATTGGAAACACTCAAATATTCTCTGAAATAAGAGACCGTAAAAAAGTGAGGAAAAGGAAAGGAGGATAGAGAAGAAGTGACTCAGACCAGAATATTTGTTGAATTTTGATGAAATTTTAAACTCATACATTAATTGATAATCCAAATTCTATCGGAATGTTTTAGTTGATTCTCCCTTTCAATTCCATATCGTGGGCGTACAAGGAAAATGCAATCCAATCTGTCCAAACTTTGATTTATCATTAGTTTTGAATTAATTCTATAAACTATTATTATCAAACATATGGAGATTATTTTATTTCTTGATGTATGAAATTATTTTGTGAAAAATCACTATTCGCAGATTATGATTGCTTCTGGAAATTAGAAATTGATTTCCTGAAAAATGTAATCTTATGGTCTTAGTGGATTTTCCTTTATTCTTACGCATTGATAGAATAGTGATACAACTCGTATAGAGTACTGAATTGAGAAATTTGATTTTCCACTTACTTCTTCACAGTTACTAGGTTGACCAAAAAATCGAATTTCTCATAAATTGTTGCTTATATTATTAGTGTTTTCTTGCTCACCTCCATTGATTAGAGAAGTGAAGAGGTGTTCTGAAACATTTTGGACTCTTAATAAAGTTGTAGTCAGTCAATGTTAGTTATGATCAAGTAGATTCCATTGCATTATACAGAGTGAGTCATACGTATGGGAACACTTCAATAAATTGAAGACTGTTGTAGATATAATACTGTAACTTCCAGGATAAATTATTGGTCAAATACTCTACATCTTGACGTACAACTGGATTTCAAGCCCTCATAAAGGGGGGACTTGGGGGTTTTAACTCGAATATTTGAATGTAAACACTCATTGTGTGGTACATCATTTTAAAGGCCTTTAAAAACAAGAGAGATGGCATCGTTAAAAATGTTCTTTGATACTTCTATCTAAAATGGCGACTGGTTGAAGTTTTAGTTTTTCAAGAAATGAGGGGTTTTAACTCGAATATTTTGAATGTAAACATCCATTGTGTAATACATCGTTTCAAAAGCCTTTTCAAAAAGAAAAACATGACATCAATAAAAATGGTCTACGATATTTTTCTCCAAAATGGCGGCTGATTAAACTTTATCAATTATTATTTCTTAAAAAACGAAAACTTCAATCAGTCGCCATTTTGGATAGAAGTATAATAGAGAATTTTCATTGATGTCATCTTTTTTTTTGAGAAAGGCATTTATCAATTATTATTTCTTAAAAAACTAAAACTTCAATCAGCCGCCATTTTGGATAGAAGTATCATAGAAAATTTCAATTGATGTCATCTTTCTTCTTTAGAAAGACCTTTGAAATGATGTACCACACAATGGGTGTTAACATTTGAAATATTTGTTTCATCATTTCCTTAAAAGCTAAAACTTCAATCAGCCGTCATTTAGGATAAAAGTATCATAGAAATTTTTGTCGATGCCACCTTTCTTGTTTCAAAAAGGCCTTTTGAATTATGTATCACACAATGGATGCTAACATTCAAAATATTCAAGTTACAACCCCTAAGACACCCCCTTATGAGGGGTTGAAATTAGTTGTACGCCAAAAAGTGGAGCATTTGACCAATATCTTATCCTGGACGTTACAAAATTATATCTACAACAGTCTCCAATTCATTGAAGGGTTCCTATGCATATCACTCAACCTGTATAAATTAACCTATCAGGTGATTTGCATCTACAAATAAATGTGGCAAACAATTATCACGTCTTGTAGAAGTAACAGAGTTCTATCTCTCTTCAAGTTTTTGATTAGTTTCCAACGGTTCCTGATTGATATGTCCCCCAAAACTTAACAAGGGATCAGGTGCCTTGGCACGGTTGGTATCATGACTGATTCCCAAACAGGAGACCCCATCACCCCAAACCTCGCCTGCTCCAAAAACCCGATTCCATACCCTAAACCCCAAGAAAAATGCTCCAAAACTCTTCCTTTCACTGTTCAACAAAATGTTTCCACAACTGGATTCACTCAAACTATCAGCATTCTCCATATTATAAGATCATTACCACCTATTCAAACCATGCTGACAGTATGAAGTGAATATTGACTCTGTTTTGCTAACTTGTACTGACTCTAATGGGCTGTCATCACGCAGACCCTCAAAAATATATCCATTTATATTGATAGTTTTGTATGGGATTTCCCTTTCCTATATCTATTTATGTCTCTTGCTATCTATTCCCCATCCATATCATTGTAATGTATACAGATATATGGAAGGGCTTGAACTGTATATATTACAATGCTGGCTCTGTATAAGACACTCTGGACTATATCTATATATTCCCTATCCATATAATTGTAATGTATACAGTCATATAGAAGTGTTTGTTAACTGTATATTTTTTAATGCTGGTTCCGTAAGGGAACCTTGACTATGTCTATCTATATTTTTCGCTATCTATTCCCTATCCATATCATAGTAATACATACAATTATTGTAGAAATGCGTTGGATGCTGGTTGACTATATATCTATTTATATTGATGGTTTTGTATAGAATGCATCAACTATAAATATTTTGAACCACTGCCAACCCTAGCATTGCTTGTCTCATGGTCCTATCTATATCATTATGACTCGGTTGCACGAAAGCCGGTTAAATTTTAATCGTGATTAATTTCAAGAGAATCGATCATATAAGGCCTTTTTGATAAGACCTCTGATTGATTCTCGTGGAATTAATCAGGGTTAAAATTTAACCCGCTTTTCAGCAACTGGCACTATGTTATAGCTTCACTATTCTCCACGTGTATTGATGGCTGGATACTCATCAGCTTCATCGATTCACATTGCTGATTTACATTAAGGTTCTCGTTTTTTCTCGTTTTTTCATTTGTGTACAAAAAGGTTTCAATCACCAACAATATGTTCCATATGTTGTAGAATTATTTATTGCTATATAAAATTACTGGATACGAGTAGATGTTTTGTGTAATCAATAATTCCACTAATATCACTACCATATTAACCTATATGTGTAAAAAGCCTTTCTATTCATTATCTGTGATACCTTGAAGGAAGGATAAAAGTAGTCAAATTCAAATCAAGTTGCACCTTGCAAGGTACCATACCTCAGGTTTCTATATCTAGGTTTCACAGTTTTTTCACATCTAGTAGCCGGGTATCAATTCTCTAGTATATCTATGTATGCTAATGAGCTGAATCTTCCAGGATAGTATATCTATGTTCACAGTTTCACAGTACATCTGAAGAACAGTACGATTTTGCTAGTATATCTATATTAACGTTATCGAACTGTATTTTCCAAAATTTGTGTTCCCTTCCTCTCTGTAAATATCTAATTTGCAACTATGGTTTGCCCATGCAGACCATCCTCTGGAAAGTTACTTCACTCAGTGTATACATAAGATTGTTGAGATCTATTTTCTGTAGTTGCTTGTATTGAAACTGTGTTTGAGTACATACAATTTCTGTAAATTGCATTTTTTTGAAATAAATATCTTTCTGTCTGTCTGTCTGTAGTAAATCTATATCCATAGTTTACTGGAATATCTCACTTACAGCTATCTTGTATTTATATATCTATATCTATACTATCAAGCTGCATCCTCAAAATGTAGTATGTATATATTCACAATACTCCAGCATATTGATTGAGCAGGAAACTTTGTGATAATTTATCTATGTATGGGTTGTTGAACTGCGTCTCCCAAGATAGTATACCTATATTCATTGTTTGTTAACAGCTTTTACAACTATATCCATTCAGTAAGCAGGTGTTTATTTCCCAGTATATCTATGTATCAGATCCAGTGATGTATATCTATATTTGAAGCTTCACAGTACATCCAATGAGCAGTGAGCTATGTGCTAGTATATCTATATCTATGAGAATGGCGCAGCTATCTAATTGCAGCAGACAGGAAAGCATAAATTAGAAGGCAAATGTTTTGTTGCTAGTTGAGAACTGTGTCAACGCTTTGCGCTCTATTATTACAAAGTGGGGTTGAGTTGGTCGAATTAAGACTGAAAACAGATGTCAGTGGTTGTAATTTGAATAGCATTTGATTCTCTTAAAATGTTTTGCTACTTGTAAAATTGAGAGAGTTGTAACAGTGGGAGAATTAATATATCCAGGGGCCTGTTTCATAAAAGTTACAAGTCCTGTAATACAGGAGCTTTTCCTGTATTACAGGAAAAATTTAGAAGTTTGTGTTTCATAAACAATTTTTCCTGTAGAACAATTTACAAGAAATTTGCCTGTATTACAAGTAAATAATACAGGTCTTTATCATAGTTGTGTTTCATAAAAAGAAACTTCCTGTATTACTGGACCTGTAAGATGTTGAATATTTTATCATTGTTTAGACCATCCTAAAACTTTCAAAAGTGTTGGTAGAATCTTGAAAAGCGACATTTTGTTGAAAAGGCAACGTGTTGAAATGGATGAAGGTAGTAGATCTAGTTCTGGTAAAGATGACTATGTTATTATTCGTAGGCCAAGAATTTTCAAGGATAGAATTTCTTACAATAATATGATGCAGGAAACTTATCAATATTATGAACGGTTTAGATTAAGCTTTCCTCAATAAAGCGTTATTGGAAAAATTCAGAAAATTTAGATCCATAATGTTTTATGTTTTTTATTAAACAAATTTAATGTCGTTGATTCAATTATTAACATTTGATAATTAACTTTTTTGAAACATTACTACCCACATAACCCTCACAATAGGTTATGTAATTTGAGTAGTTATTATAATTTCTCAACTATTTATCATTAACAAAGTTATTTTCCAGCATGAATGCAATCTGTCCATCGTCAGAAATTTGATAATGTGGATTTTCCACCAAAACATCTCAAGTAGCACTTTTTCCAGATATTATATTAGGCTCGCTGGCCAATGAAAACATCAACTCAAACAAAATAAAGGAGCTGTTATACAGGTGAATATTACAGGTTATTTTACAAGAGTAGAATTATTTTTATGAAACATAATTTTACAGGATTGTGAATTTTAATTCATGAGTCCTGTAATACAGGCTCTGTATTACAAGGGTTTTATGAAACAGGCCCCAGGAAGTATCTTTTATTATTATGAGTGTTGTATTAGTGGATAAATCAATGTAACAGAAAGGATCTTCTTCTATTAAGACAATGAGAGAGTTGAATGAGTAAGGTAACTGTTATATCAAAAAATCTGGTGTGGCGCACTCACACAAATTTCCTTGCTGTTATGAAAATTTCCATTATACTCGTAGGTACATTATTATAATATCATCTGTGAAATTCTCGCGAACGTTCAATTCCAGTACTTATGAATTGTCTGGACTGTGAAAGAAACATGATACGAGAAACGCCTCGTGTGTCTCCAGCTCCGGGTAAGAGTAGAGTTTTCGGAAATATAATTCAAATTGATCATCTGACGAGATCAATTCTGCTATATCTTCCAGTAAATTATTTAATAGAATCAACAGTCACCTTTCTATTCAAGTTTGCATTTGAACAATCACATTTTCTCGAATTTCGAGCTCATTTTAAATTTTAGGTGAAAATGTTACTGGACATTAATTGCAGAGATTTTCATGCTCATCTTTCCAACTTGAAATTTTTCGTTTGAATTGTATATCTGAAGTCTGATAATTGGAAATCTAAAATTAAACTTTGCTCTAATAGGGTGAAGCTCCTGAAATTTCTACCGATATGGGACTTGTGGCAGTTGATAGAGCTTATCAATGACTATTTTAAGTATAAATTCGATCAAAATCTTGAGAGCATCGCGAAAAACCCTCTTTTTGACATCGCTCTTGCCATTTTAGTCACCATCTTGAATTTCATTCGACTGAAATTTTTTGTGTCGGATCCTCATAGTGTAAGGACCTTAAGATCCAAATTTCAATTAATTCCGTTAATAGGGAGATAAGATATCGTGTACACAGACAGACCAATACACTCATACAGTCCAATACCCAAAAACCACTTTTTTAGACTCAGGGGACATGGAAACGTATGGAAATTTAGAAATTGGGGTACTTTAAATTTTTTGGAAAGCAATACTTTCTAATCTATGATAATAGGGCAAGGAAAGTAAAACGATCGAAGAAGTGAATGATGAGGAAAGAGATCTGAATTGGTGGAGGAAATGAAGGAGGAGAATGATAATAAGAATGAAAAGATAACGAAAAGGAGGATAGGTGAAGAGGAAGGAGCAGAGGGTGGAACAAGAAAAAGTAGATGGTACGAATAATGATAACCGCACACAAAGTTCACAACCTACATTCAGTGGTACAATTGTCAGTTTTATCTGGGCCCCTTTCTCCTGAAGACCCACACCTGAAAGGTAGTTGGTTCCCTGTTAGCTAGGGTTATTCTTTGCAGGGAAAATTTTAGTTGGGAGATGGTTCTGTAGGGTGGGAGTGAAACGAGCCTGGGTTAAACGGTTCATGTGTACTTTGTAACCACCCTTCTCTCCACACCCCTCTCACCACGTTTAAAATTGGAAAATGGAAGTATCGCTGTTGTTTCTATTTCCGGTTATTACATTCGGGTGGAGGAGGTGGTAGAGGAGGAGGATGAGGAGGAGCAGGAGAAAGGATAGGAGGAGATGATGTAGGAGGAGAAGGCAGTTGTGATGGGAGAAGAGGTGGAAAAGGAGAAGGAAGAGGTTGGGGAAGTGAGGAAGGTAGAAGATGAGTGGGAAGAGGTGATAGTTGATGATGGTGAGAAGATGGAGGAGGAGGAGGAAGAGGATTGTGAGGAGTGAGAGGTTCCGGGAAAGTATGTTAGAATTGGAGTTAGGCTAGTTACACACACATCGTTTTTTTGACAAACGATTTTTCGAAGTCCTTATGAATTTTATATTCCTAAGGAGTCCTTATAAATTCTAGAGTTTAAACAGATTATGTTTCTCAAGTTCTGATAGAATTCATAAAGACGGCGAAAAATCGTACATCCAAAAATCGATGTGTGTGTAACTGGCTTTTGAATTAGAGCTCTATATCCATGTATCTTACGATATATACTGGCTTATACACTCATCTACATTGATTGACAGTATTGCTAACTATCCAACAAATTTCACAAAGCATGAAAAATCAATTCATGAGAATAAAGATTATATGTAATTTTGAATAACGATCATATATAAAATAGTCACATAAAACGACTGTGTTTCAACGAATTATTGTTGACTGTCTGAAAAAGGAATAAAATAATATCCTTCCCATGAACATCAAATCAAATCAAAAAATCGTTTATTTATCCTTAATAATAATAACAAAAGATAAAAACTTAGAAATTGGAAATACATTATAATAATAATACACAGTATTGAACTAAATAATACAATAAAAATAAAGAAGGTCCCCGCAAGGTTGAAAAACCTGTGCACAGAGGCCGAGTGTTTGAAAAATCAAGATATTTTGAATTTTCAGGAAAAAAAGATGAAATGAATTAATCTAGTGAAAGGAAACAATAAAAATACTGGAAGAAAAATCACTGAATTTGAAAAGAAACTTATTAAACTTGAAAAGAAACTTAAAAAACAAGAAGAAAGAGTAAGAAGGAAAAGGGGAGTAAGAAAGGATAGGGGAGAAGGCAGAGGGAGACCTAATAGAATTAAGTTTTGTTTCTCAAGATGAATATTGGAGAGAATAAGAGAAAATTTGCTTGGCTTTGGCAGCCGCTATTTAAATTATCATGTAATTCGAAGCCAACCGCTCATTTATAATATCTCTTACCAGCTTTTTACTCAACTTATTGGTGATGAATTGACGAGGGATTTTATACAACAGTATAACATACAACCAGTATTCATGTTGGATGATAATGAGGATGAATTGGGAGGTGGAGAAGAGGAGTATATGAGGGGAAAAGGAGTCTATGTATTTCTGAATAATATTCTGGAATGATAATCATGTGATAGTGAAGACCTAAACTCTTCTTAGACTCGATCATATATTATGGAAAAATTCTGAAATGAACACTTTATCATGTAACATTACGATTATATTATAATTTATTGTATAATACTCATTATACGATAATAAAGTATATTTGAGTGGTGCGTTTAGAATAAGCATTCACTCCAAATATTCATTTTAAGAAGTAATTTATCACTAAATACAGTACAACAAACCAGATTTGAAAACTGGAGAGATATACATCACGTAATAAAGTTATTCCTCATCTGGTTTGTCCACAAATTCATATCAAATTTTAATAATAAATAATGAACTTGTATTAAAAATGTTAAAAATCTCAACCTAGCGAGAATTCCTGAAGAAAGTATAACTGACAGGGAAAAGTATCGGAGACGTCTTAAAAATTTAGAAATGTAGAAATGTAGTTCATAGACGTACTTAGCGACTTCCACTGTGGGAGTTAGACGCGAATAATAATAATAATAATGAACTTATGAAATCGCCAGGAAATAAAAATACATGAAAACAACCTTGAGAATATTCTTACATCCATGAATTTGTGTTTAGTGAAGTTCACTGTATACTGTTTCAGTTTTACACGACTTGTGGAATTATTTATAAAATATCGAATGCAATATTTGAAACTAGAATTCCGGACGACACTTACGCTTGTTGCGGTCACTACCGGCACGTTATCGTCGGTTAACGTCGGTTTAGCGAGGTTCGGATTAATGAGGTGGCGGTGATGCGGATTATGAGGATTACAACTGCTAACTCTCCCCAAAATAACTTTCTCTCTCACCCTCTCAACACATTCCCGCTAACTCCCTCATTTTCTTTCTCTTTCTCTCTTACCTTCTCTGTCTATCTTCCTCCCTCTCACCACCACCAACTTCAAACTCCATAATGGACTCAATTATCCTCACTAAATTCGCAAACCCTACAGGGTGGCCCTAAGGGTGTTCTGCAATTATTATTGCTGCAAGTAGTTTGCGAATAATTGTTTTGGGGCTTTGTGTGGATCGGGATTGCTAGTTGAAGATTCATGTTCGCTTTGTGAATCGGACTTAGTGCAGTTTGAGATTCATGTAGGCTTCCAATTGAATTGGTGCACGTCATGAATGAGTGAGTAAACTACAATGGACGGATGATTGGATTAGATGAATGAGTTGGTGAGTAATGCTAGTTTCATGTTGTGTATTTGAGGAGAGGAATGTGGACTGTGGTGTGGTTTCAATGAATAGTTGAGGATGATCAGCTAATAGAATTGAGGGTGATAACACGAATACAAACATCAGATACAAGACACAAGAGATACTACAGATTTAACAAGACACAAACGATACAATTGATTCAACATAAAATACAAGTTGAGGTGATAATGAGTTCTACACCAACAGTAATGCATCCTTCTTTGAATTCAACTGTTCCATAAACGGGCATAGCGAGCCATCACTTTAAGCGAATCTCCATCCTGAGAGGTTAATTGAAATTATGAATATTTCCGTGTATGGAATATTGAGGAAATTTAATAGTGATAGAAGAAAAGAATAGGGAATAGAAAGCAGAATTATCTCCAAGCAGAATAAACAAATCAAGTAGTCAACCCCTAAGCAAAGCTTCAAGTATTCAGTCTGAAGATTCTCAAAATTCTGGAAGAATTGGGTTGGTTATGTTGATATGTGTTGTGGGATTGTGACTCAAATTCTATTCTGCTATCAGATAAGGTGGCTTGCCGTTCGAGGACCATTGCACATATTTGACATTACAAAACCTAGTGAGCAAACCATTATACATGTAGTAAGTGAAAAATCAAGTGAAGTTTAATTTTACTGGCTGAAATATTACATTTAAGAAAATAAGAAAGAGAAGATTTTATAATAGAATTTTTTATTCATCATATTATACGAGTAATATCAGTATTCTTGTGGATCAGAAATTCAATAATCAATGAAAAAGCACCAATTAGGAGACGTTGATGATAGGAAGAATACAGGATGAAATTAATAAACTTCAACGATCACCTCCCAAAATTGGCACTCCTCTTCTACTCGAAACCATCCCCTTTCCTAATGATCTCCCTTACTAGAATTTTTACCCCTCTGCATCTGAGTGTTTGGGAGGCGCGGTCAAACTGCCCCTAATTTCCCCTCTCAGGCTGATTTTTGGGTAGGGGTTGGTTATACTACCCCTAATTTTCCCTCTCAGGCTTGTTTGGGAAGGTGGGGGAAAGCCATACATTACCCGACAATTGAGTGAGTGCGCGCGCACAGTTCAACGAGTGGAAAAATAATTTCCACTGCTTTGTAATTTATCAAAAATCTCATTATTCGCGCTTTTTTGGCTCCATAAAAGTGAAATATTGTCGGTGGTTGCCGTGGATGGGGTGTGGGAGGGGGAAACCCTGCTGCCCATAAATTTATGAGAGCAGCAAAGTCTATGTCCTGTAGTGTCGAGTGAGTGAGAGAGTGTGTGAGAGTGTGTGTGAGTGAAGAGGGGAGCACATAGAAGATTTCCAATCCGAGCAAATTTTGTCATTGAACAGTGAGTTATAGCGAATTGAAAGAACAGTTGTTACTATACAAATGGAAGAATGTTTTCAGTTCTAGTCCTGAGAATCGTTTTTTACTTTCCTTGCCCTATTACCATAGGTAAGGAAAGTATTGCTTTCCGAAAAAAATTAAGGTACCCCAATTTCTGAATTTCTATACGTTTCAAGTTCCCCTGAGTTCAAAAAAGTGGTTTTTGGGTATTGGTCTGTATGTGTGTGTGTATGAGCGTATGTGCGTCTGTGTACACGATATATTATCTCCCAATCAACGGAATGACTTGAAATTTGGAACTTAAGGTCCTTACAATATAATGATCCGTCACTAACAATCTCGATCAAATGCAAATAATTCGAGATGGCGGCTCAAATGGCGAAAATGTTGTCAAAAACAGGGGCTTTCGCGATTTTGATTAAATTTATACCTGAAATAGTTATTGATAGCTCTATCAACTGCCACAAGTCTCATATCTGTAAAACTTTCAGGAGATCCGCCCCATCAATGCAAAGTCTGATTCTAGATTCCCAATTATCAGGCTTCACATACAATCTAAACAAAAAATTTGAGTGGAAAAGATTGAGCATGAAAATCTCTACAATTAATGTTCAGCAACAATTTCACCTAAAATTGAAAATAAGCTCGAAATTCGAGAAAATGTGATTATCCAATTGCAAACTGTTGGCAACTGTTGATTCTATTAAATGATTCACTATGAAGTGATAGCAGACCTCGTATGTCCCCAGCTTTTGTCCTGTCACCAGCTGGCTCAGATCTTTGTTCATAAGTAGACTTGAGATGCGCGTGAACACTAGCGTTGGGTGATCAATTTTCATAACGGCAAGGAAAGTTGTGTGAGTGCGCGACACCAGATTTTTTCGATTTTCTTCCATCATAGCACTTGGTGAGATACTTATAAGCTATTCTATTTGCACTCGAATTGATAGGAATAGTCCAATAATGATGAGGGTAACGGGTGATCCACAATAATGGGAACTTTTCAATACGCCATAAAACAATAGTGGGAAGGGCAAAAATCATTCTATCCAAACTAATGTGAAGTTCAAGACTGGCCATTCAAGAAGTATTAATAACATCTATCACTTTTTGGGAATAAATAACTTCTATTTTCCCCTACACGAATACACTCTTGAAATCTGTGTTGAGATTCCTGCACGATTGCTGCAACATTTCAGCTGGGGTATTGTTAATTTAATTTTGAATCGTCTGTTATAATTCAACCACAGTTATTGGTCATGTTGTAAACACTTTTGTTTCGAGATAGCTCCACAAACAGAAAATCACAGGTGGACAGATCATGGGACCAGGAAACGCAACCTAATTGTGAGATTACACGGTTACTATACTACTATACTATACTATACTATACTATACTATACTATACTATACTATACTATACTACACGGTACAATACTTACTCGCACAGTTGCCATTAACTGCTGTGCAGTGTGGATTTCGCTCACAATTTGATCAATAATTTTCGAATAATTGAAAATTAAACAAATTCAAAATGAATTCCGCAATATCCCAAATTGGATGTTGCAGCGATGGATCGATGAGGAGTCAACTCAGATTTGAACAATGTATTCGTTCAGGAGAAAGCCATTTATATGAAGTAATTGTCGAAAAGTGATAGATGTTATCAATAATTCTCAAATTGCAAGTCTTAAACTTCATATTAGTTCAAATAAAATCATTTTTGTTCTTCCCACTATTGTTTTATGGCGTTTTTAAAAGTTTCTGTTATTCTGGGTCACCCGTCATTGGATTAGTCTTTATAAGCCTTTTTGTGTAGTTGAGAAGTTGATATTGTGGTAATTATTCATATTGAATGAAAAAGACTAAGAAATTGTTCTGATTTATTGATAATTAGAAAGACCGGTTTCGGTTATAACACCATTGTCAATCTCTGATAAACCTTCTTTATAAGCCTTCATTGGACTAGTCGTCTGACTAGTCGAATATAAAGACTATCTGAAGGTTATTTTTCACATTTACGTGATTGAATAGTATTGGAATTTATAATAACACAAAAACTCCCACTTTGAAGTTCAAAGTTCACTGAACGGCACCTTTCATCATTAGAAATTTGGGATTGTTGCGTAAAGAAGATGATCTTCCATCACACGACCATGAGTCCAAAGAGGGTTGAAGTTAGATTTATTTCCTCTATAGGCTACAATAATTTTGCTAGTTTATTTTTCAATCCATTTGAAGAGACAAATAACACAACCTACACTTATAATATTCCAACTCACATTTATTCATTTAATTTATCCAACATTGCTATTTAGGCGGGATGCACACCGGAGAAACGCGTTTCGTGAAAAAAGTTTCAGGAAACGTGAAACGAAAGTTGCTCGCAATCGACTGATAAGATTAAGCAGGGAACGTTTCTTTTGTATGCATGCGCGAGTGAAACGGATTGCATGAAACAAGTTTCATGAAAGAGGGCTTCACGAAATGCGTTTCTCCGGTGTGAATCCCGCTTTATTCTTCTCCAATGCAGCACGTTAAGCATAACTCAGATAATAGTTACTGTTTTTATTAGAAATTTATTTTTGATTGTGATTTTTTTTGGGTTTTTATTTTTTTCATGTATATTGGGTTGATTTTAATTAAATTATTGATTGATTGATTCTGTAGTACAGATTGTTTGAGTTGTGCAATAGAATTAGATTCAATTATGTGAGTTCTTTGAGACCGCTAGAAAAAAAAAATACATATACTTAAAAATACTACTGGCTGTTGAACTTGAATATGACATGATTGTTTGTTCAAGACTTTTTTTAGATTATTGATGTCCAACGTCTCAAATCAGTTGAGAGAGAGAACCGTCCATTCTTGAAAACCATCGCTAAACAATGTCTCCTTAATCAACTTCCCCCTGGGATTTGACGAGGTATGGTTGTTGAAACTATACACTTGAAATGTTAGTCCAATATTGCGTGGAAATGATTCATGTTTATCGTGTGAAATTAGTTCAGAGAGACATTGATTGATTGAGTACTTTATCAATGCAGATTACAATATATACTGGCTTATACACTTGAATACATTAGCTTACAATTCAACAAAATTATAGATGAATTCGCATTATAAAGACTTATAAGAAAATAGTTATCGAACTGTATGTTATGATATGGAAAAAGCAATTTGGAATAACTATAGATAATATTGTTATGCATCTACATAAATTGGCGGAGCTTTGGACATATCAATAGCCATTTTTCGGAAAGAATATTCAAATATCCTTTCCACCAACTCTCTAGCAAAACTAACTATCTACCAAAAGAGATTCAGATTCCTTTATTCATGTGCTCAACAAAACTCACGTTCTAGCGTTAAAAATAAATACCAGTAGCGGTAAAATGACATGGTCAATCATATTAAACTGATGAGTTCTACAATAATATTGAGCAAGAATAATGAATAAAAATGCAAAAGTTGAGGTACTACTGTAATGTTTCCACATGGAACGGTGAAGTTTGGACCTTGAGAAGAACATTCTCAGAGAGGGTATCAAGGATACCCTCCCCTTCAGCACTTAACCGTAAAAAAAAAAAATTGTAAATTCAAACGAAATATTATGTCTAAGCGAAAAAAATTGAGACAAAAATATCAATAAGTAAAAACCAATTCATAGAAACGATAAATCATTAAGACTAGTGTAGAGAGAGAGAGAGTGACAGACAGGGAGTGCAAGAGCAAGAGGAAAAGGAAGAGATGAGAATAAAGAGGAGACTAGTGTAAAAACAATCATCCCATTCGAGATTCGTGGCGCGAAAGGTAACAAATTTAGCAGCACCTTTCGGCCAGTGACAGTTTTACAGCCGCTTTCCACCTACCACTGTTCCTGACAGAACACAAAACAAAACAAAATGGCGATAAAAAACTCTGAGAGAAAAAATAAAACTGTGACAGAATAAACCGTGAACTTAGCGAGGAGAGGTCAGTTGGCGATGCACTTGTCACTGACACACTTTTTGCTCACCTTCTTTGTCATAATATTATTTTTTGCCATCTTTTCTCATCTTAATTCCATTATTTTTCTCTGTTCCACTTCAGTTTTCTCTATTCTGTCGTCTCCATCCTGATCGTTTCCTCCTCATCTCAGTTTTATTTCTCTGTCAATTTCTAACATAGAATGAAGCATTGTTCAGATTAGTTATCAAGTACATAGTCATCTAATAACAAGACATCGTAGAATTGAACAACTTATTGCAATGATTCTTCAGATCGTTTTAAAAAACTAGTATTCATTCTCAATTTGATCTAATTGGAATGGCGCCATGGTGAGTTAATTTCGACTCTATTTCAATTAAATAAACATTGAAATAAATTATAATGGCGATAAATATATTTCAGAATTCGTCCTCTATGTTTATTCATCACTTCATGAACATCTATATCGTATACTCGTATGAAAATTAAGAAAGAGGATTTGGAGAAAATCGCAGTTGAGAATAAAAAAATTGGATGATTTTTCCTTCGATGATGAGAATATCAATGTGTTTTTTGTTCGTATCTACTTTTGACTATGATTCTTTTACAATCTCCACATTAATTAATAAACGATTAACGCTAATGTATTTTCAAAAAGCTAAGAATGTATATTATTTGATATGCATCAAATAATAACTTACTGATTGGTTTTACTCTTTTTTTCCAGGTAAGCAATCTTCCATCTTTTGGCCAATCTTATTCACA
The DNA here is from genome assembly GCF_014356525.2 of Nilaparvata lugens. Classification (NCBI taxonomy): domain Eukaryota; kingdom Metazoa; phylum Arthropoda; class Insecta; order Hemiptera; family Delphacidae; genus Nilaparvata; species Nilaparvata lugens. Next base: position 6,789,751 of record NC_052515.1, read on the forward strand.
AATCCAGTAAGTATTCCATTTTGATAGACAATTTATTAATTCATGACAGACAAGTTGATTCAAATTCATTTCGATACTTCAATAGTAGCCTATTATTATATGGAATTGTTTCATGATGTTCTATAAAATGATACAAGATAAAAAATTTTAAATGGGCTCTGACTAATCAGGAAGGGATACTGAAGATCCAAATGTATATTAAGGATCAGAGATAACTAAATCATAGACGAATAATTTGAGATGAGACTCTCTATCTCTTGTCTATGGAAGAACACTGACATCAATTTAGATTGTAAGATATATTTATTGCAGTAGTTATACTAAAAATACAAGTGATACGATAGTTCCATGCAAATTTCAGAATTATATCCTCTCAAATGGTATAGAAGTCTTAATCATTGAAGAATTTGAATAATAAACAGTGAATCAGTTTCAAATAACTGTATGTGATGGACAACGATTACAGCAGAAAATCTCTTAGATTGGAAGGCTAGATTTTCATTCATAGAATATAAGTCTTCATCATTGATGAATTTTAATAATAAACAGTGAATCAGTGTTAAATAAGTGGATGTGAAGGACTATGATCAAAACAATAAACCTCTAAAATTGGAAGGCTAGATTTTCATCCATCAAAATTAACAAACTTTGAGGTTTCAAACCTCATTCCGGGAAACCTCTCGGAAATTGATTGGTTGGGAAACTGTTTCAAATCAAAATGTTTTTCCTGGAAAAACTCTCAACTTCAGAGTATCGCCTCTCGACAGTATTTTCCACCATGATTTTTCCCTCGATACCAATTATTTTATTTATTTCCAGGCGTGGAAGCTGATTGGCATTCCTGGAGTTTTTCCAAGAGAAACAAGTTTTTCATATTTCTGAGTTGTTTTCCACGTTGAATTGTTGAGAAGAAGGCTACCTAACATCTCTCATTTTATCGGGAAACTCTGGGAATTCTCGTGGCTTCGAGAGAAAGGTTGGATGATGTTTTTAATGTTAAATAAATGGGAATCATGAATCTTCTTGATTGATTTTCCTGAATTATTCATTAATTTCTTATTGTTTCTGGTTAGAAAGTTTTGTGATGGAATTCTCCAATGAAAATAATTGATTGGAGAGTGAAGGAGATATTTCACATTTCCTTTTTGTTCCAGGCCTTTTAAACAAATTCTACTTGATATCGAGGTGAGACTCGACTTTTTTGAATCTGTCTCACTCTTCCTATGTCATTATCTATAATATGTTCTAACAACGTTCCTCTCTTGCTCTTATCGACAGGAAATATTGAAATTAACAAACAAGACAAGATACTAACAAGTCTATCAACAATATTTTCACTAGATTCCCTTCCCAAATACACGGATAATATTCTGACCTCTCAAAAACAATCATTTAACTACAAGAGAAAGTCCACTCCTAGAAGTCCAATAGAATTTATCATAGTATTTTTTATTTTTGTTCTAATGACAATATGGGAATCAAATTCTGCTATCCTATTTATGTTTACTTCCATCGTCATTTTTTAGTACAATGTTCAGTCCAGAAGAGTTTAACAAGCTGAAAATTTTGTATTTAAATTGGGAATTCAGCCAGATACATGAAAGTCAGAAATCTCTATACTGTCAAAACTGAACAAGATTCCTTCGGGAAAAAATTGAAGAATAAATTATAATAATAATCACATAATAGTTCTGTGTAATTAGAATAAAATCCGAAATCAGAAGCTTCGAAATAGTTTTTAATGAATAAATTTATAAAACTGGATGGAATTTAAACCACTTTTGAGATTTACACTTCAAAATAATCCAGCCTCTCTCAGTATTTTCTCTTGGAAACTCTCGAGTATTTGGTTGACAATATTGACAGCAAACTTACCAACCAATCCCACTTTCTAATCAAGACATAATCTCGCATAATGAGTGACAAAGCCCGCAAAATAATTTTCCACGTTGAACAACTTTCGAAATTAACGATCAATGAGGAACGCTGATTGGAAACAAATTTCAATTACAGAGAAGAGTTGGCAGCACTGCGAAATTAAATTACGCCACGTCACCGTCAATGAACATCTCAATTAGTAAATATTTAGCGTATGATGGTAGCGAGGGAGGAAGGAAAATAATAGTGGGAGGGATGAAGAAAGGGAAAATGGTGGGAGTGAGAGAGATAGGAAAATAGATGAAGGGGGGAGGGAAGCAGTGGGACGTAGTGGGAGAATGATGGGTGGGGAAGGAAAATCGCGGATAACTGATGATGAAAAGTGAAGTGTGTCGGGAAAATTAGAGTTTCCACCGACGATTTTCAAAGCCAGCACTGTTACCGACGTTGTTCGATTTTCCTTGCCACAAAGAGGAGGGGTGAGGGTGGAGAAGAGGAGAGAATTGGATGAGGAAGAAGAAGAGTAAAAGGAAAATTAATAAGCCTAATTCAAAAAAGCATACTTAGTCAAGTTCACTTCTATTAGTCAACTTGAACAATAATGTAGAGAATTATTATGTGTCAATTCGTATTCTAATACAAATTCATTCATCTGCCATGGAAGTTATTACATACAAGTTAACAAATGAAATATAATCAATTACAATAGTGAACTACCGGCAAAAAACAACTTCTGCACCGACAGTGAGTTTGAAAAACTATGATAAACATGACGTGGGGGTTAACATTTGGGGTAAACATTCATTTAAAAATACATTTTTCCAACAAAAGAGAAAGGAAAGCAGAGCTTATTATATTATATTAGTTTAGTATATTAGACAGAATAAAATAACGGAAAATCAGGTCACATCCCAATCATTACTATTTAACTATTAATTATTTGTATTCGATTCAATCCAATTTTAAATGTTTCTTGTATGTTTTGGATTGTGTAATTGGAGAATTTTTGAAGTGATACATAACCTAGCTACATTTGGACTGTTGTATAAATTAGAATTGGAACCGTTTTGGGCGTTAGCCTGTTGTACTTTTCTGTAAGTTGAGTAATTCTGAATGATAACAAACAGTCAGTAAAAGAAAAAAACCAAAACAGTATGAAGTTAGTACAAACGATTCTAAAGATTTATAAACTGATTATTCATAATTGGAGTTGGATAGTCTCACCCATAGACAGATTCGTTTTTCCCACACAGGTAATAAACATTTGGGCTTTATTGTTTCTGAAAGATAATAGATCTGAAAGATATCTATTTTGTAAACTTTGCATGTATGTAAACTTATGGGGCAGGGACAATAAAGAAGTTTCAAATTCAAATGAAGGGCACAGGGGGAAAACGAAAATATCCTCAGCTTAAAAGGAGAAGGAGAAAAAGAAGAAGAATAGAATAGAATAGCTGCCTTTATTTTTACCTAGGAGGGCGGAGTTAGGGCGCAGCCGGCCCTCTCTTACACTAAACCCTCCAATAGAACGCTAAATAATTACTAGATCAGATTTAGAAAAAAATATATACAATATTACAAACAAGGTAAATAAAAATTATTAAAATACAAGAATAATATTCAATGGAGAAAAAAAATAACGAATAACGAAATGGAGAAATTGGAGAATAAAAACTGAAAAATAATAAAATGAAACAAGAGAAGAAGTGGAAGTAGAAAAAAAGAGAAGAAGGAGGAGAAGAAGAAGAGGAAGGAAGAGAAATAATAAATATTGAATTGTATTGAGAAAAAGAAAAAATAAAGAAAAACTGGCCAATGAACCATGTGCTAGGTCCAGCCACCCACACCCCCCTGACACACCTGAAAACAGCCGCGCCAAACCGACGAGGTTCCTAAGTTAGCCTCAGCTCAACAGGCAATGTTTTCCACAATCCACAAGCCGTCACAAGAAAGGACGTGTTGAACATGACTGTCCTATGAATTGGGACAGCCATGAATGAGAAGAAGAAGAAGAAGAAGAAGAAGAAGAAGAAGAAAAAGAAGGGAATTTTTTTTTTACTTTGATGGTTTGTCCCCTGTGCCCTTCAAATCTGTGTGTGAAAAAATTTACAATTTTGTGCTCATGTATTCTGGTGAATTTTAATCTGGTCATTTTTCTGAAAATAACCTTTCTTATTATTATCCTTAATAGAACATTAATATTTATTTACTAATTCCATAATTTTGTTTGTTTGTATTATACATTTTCACTAATTTTATTATAAAAAACTTTAATCCCATATCAGTGAATGAAGTTTGTAAATAGTAATTATTACACGCAATAAGCAACTAATTACTTATACCCCAACACATATAATATATAGTGGGGTGTATATTTATTCATTGAAATTATCATTTATTCATTGATGAAACACCGCTGATTTATGTAGTTATATTACAATACTATAATTATTATCAATATTCTAATGTTGCATTCAATCATCATTGTAATTAATAAGTTTTTATAATATGTGAAATTTGTTGCATAATTGGCTGTTGTACTGTAATTTATTGTAGATTCGTGTATGAACCAGAATTTATTGTAACTTACTTGAATAAATTTGAAATTTGAAAATTTGAAATTTGAAATTTGAAATTTGAATGAATTTGACATGACTGCGGTAACAGGTAGGCTACTAGTCATTGATAGTATAGGTGTGTGTGTGTGTGCTTTTACTATACATTGGTTGGGATTGGTGGTGAGTTGCATTTGATTTGATGAGATGGAGTGCACTGCATTGATTGAGGTTGAAGAGGGTTGGCTGTAATAAGCGTGGTCTGTGTTAATGGCATCCAGTTATCCATCCACAAAGCGGCTGCCTCAAATATGCGCCGCTATACATCAAAGCTCCATCAAAGGTGGGCTGGAGGAGGAAAAAGGAGGATAAGGAGCAGGAGGGTGAGGAGAAGGACGAGGACGAGACGAAGTATGATAAGGAGGATTGAGATGGTGGAAGAGGAAGATGAAGTGGTGGAGGAGGAGGATGATGGAGTGGAGGAGAAGGAGGAGGAGGAGGAGAAAAGAAAGGAGGAGGTGAAGGAGCAGGATGGGAAAGAGGGATACAAAGAGGTGAAGAGGAAAAGGAACAGAAGGAAAAGGACGAAAATGAGGGAGAGGAGGAGGAGGAGGAGGAGGTGGAGGAGGAGTAGGATGAGGAAGGGCGGAGGAGGATAAAGAAGACAAGGTGATAAATGATAAATAGGAGGAAAGGAGGAGATGACAGAGGTGGAAGAGGATTAGTTGGGACGGAGATAGAGGAAGGAATGAGGAGAAAAGGAAGAATGGGATGAGGAAGAGTAGATTAATGAGGATTGGAGTAGAGCGATTGGTGTGTGGAGTAGAAAGAAAAGAAATTTAAGAAAGAGGAGAAGAAAATCCTCTCCCCATCCTTATAATTGAAGATGAAGTAGGCGAGGAATGTGTTGTAGGAGTAGGATGAGATGTAAATGGTGGTGGAGAAAGAAAAGGGAGAGGATGATGAAGAGGACAGAGAAGTGTGACTGAAATAGAGGACAGAGAGAAATTCGAGATGATATAGTATATCAATGATATAAGGCAAATGAGGATGGTTGATGATGTTATGTAATTTATTTAAATATTGAAGATAGAGAATGAAGAAGATGAATAGATGAACCTGAGAAAGGAATGGTGAGGAGCAGTAGGTGGGGGTGTAGATGGTTTGAAGTAAAAGTTAGATCAATGGAAAATAGGATGATAATCTTATGATTGATTGATTAATTGAATCACTTTATTTGTATAACAATATAAACGACTGAACAGAAGGCTGACGAGGACTAGGAAGGAGTAGAGTGGAGTAGAAAAACATGGAGAATAAGAGATGGAGGAGAGAGATAGAAGAGAGAATAATGAGTTGGAGAGGAAAAAGGGAATGATAAAGATGAGGAGGAGGGGTTGAGAAGATAGGAAAAAGGATAAACAAAAAAGGGAGACTTGAAAAGGTGGAGAAAGAGAATGAAGAAAAGGAGAAGAACGAGCGGAATAGAAAAAGAGCAATATTTTTTTGATGATTGGTGTTGGACAAAGGAAAACATTGACCACAAGTGGGAGGAATAGAGAGGGAAGATATATAAGGATGTAATATTGATAGATTCAGATAGAAGAGGAAAGAATGGACTAAAATGGAAGAAGAAGATTTAAGATGGGAATGTGAAATGTTGAACATAAAGGGCCGGTCTCTGAGCTCGGGATTTAGCTAAGTTCTAGACTTTAAACAGCTGGACTCAGAAAATTGACTTTCCGAAACGGGGCGTAGTCACAGTTTTTATGATATGATCTTTATTTTATCATGTCTATAATTTATTGGGAACGTTCTTCCTCGACGGAATGAAACATTCTCAAATAATAAATTCAAAATAGCTGAAACTTAACACTATTTTCTCTTTCTTTCATTTCGTGTTCAATTTTCTAATTTATCGAAATTTAATTTAAACGTGAACTACAACTACGCTCGTTTCGGAAAGCCAATTTTCTGACTCCAGCTGTTCAAAGTGTAGAAGGTAGCTAAATCCTGAACTTGAAAATCAGCCCTAATTTTATTCATGATTAAATTATGTTGGATTTCGAAAATTATTGAATATGAAGTATAGGATGTTGAGAGAGAACATGCGATTGAGTAGGATGGAGATAATAGTGATGAGAATGTAATAAACGCAAACTGACGTTTATATGATGTTGTGACTAGCGTCACCTGATAACTAGTTAATGCATGTTCTGTGTCGTCTCTATTCTATGCAACATAATAGAAGTGCATTTCAGCTTTCATAATATACTAATAGTGCATTATCACATCATCAACAACATCATGAACACCTCTGCATCATATTAGAACCATCAGCACAAATGTTGTGCTTGATAGGATCATGATGTACCTTTGGACAATGGCATTTCATTGTACTAAACATCGTTTCAACTCAATTAGTTTGGTTCAGTAAAATTAGCTATAACGATTATACAAGGTTAACTCTAAAATCGTTTATGACTACGGTCCTTGGTGTTTCTATAGACTTATTTTGTTTCTGCTCTTCAATTGATTTCTGATCTGTTGCTCAGGAAACGGTCAGATGGTCAGGACGAGTGTTTGAAATCACCACTGACAAGACTTTTGTTTCGTGATGAGAAGGAGTAGAAGCTTGAATTTTCTAAATGTGGGCATCCCTGATTAATTTAATTATTTAATTCTTTGAAATTATGTAATATATGTCATTGTTGTAAAGATGTGAGCGCTTCAAACAATGATCCATAAAATTATATTTTATCAACATTTACTCGAATGGAATTGAAGCAATAAACTGACTGAATCAAAATTGATGGAATTCATTAAAGATTGTAAACAAAGCAAACTGTAGTTCAGTGGCATATTTGATCGATGAATGGATTAATGTAACAATGATGTTACGAGTTCCACATTATGTCAGCTTTCCATCCATATTTGATAGTATTTCTGCAGAGTTACTACTTAATATTATCATAGAGAAACAAAAGCTCGAGTAGATATCCCATGGTATAGGGCGTCTATGTCGCAACTTTTACTGATATATCAAGCCCATAGTCCACATAGTTCTATCCCGTGAAGCAGTGTGACGCTGGTAGTCTCTCATATTGTGCCGTTCGTACACTCTCACCCGGTTAGCACCCGTACACTCTCAACAGTAGAAATCGACAATAATCGACAGTAATCGGCTTGAGATAACAGTAAAAGTTGCGACATAAACACCCTATACCATGGGATATCTACTTACGCTATTGTTTCTCTATGAAATTATGTTCGAATTATTGAGAGTAATGTTAAACAAAGTTTAGAATGAGAGTTTCTGAAGTTAATGATGGAAATTTACTATTGAATCACGAAGGGATATAAATCCTGATGAATATGAATTATGATTTACTTGAGATATGATTAATTATTATTAACCAGTAAGAATTCATAATGAAATTTCAATTAACAACTAACAATATTATATGAGATACCGGGATGACGTCAATCACAGCTATCAACCATAGAGAGCGGTAGAAAAATAGTATTGGCAACCATACCGTCCTATCAGTTCCATTGTTATACTAAGTGAATCCCATTATATAATATGTTTTTTTCAAAAGACATACTTCCAATTAATAGTATCTCAAGTCACAAGGACGGGAAGGGCCGTTTTGCTGGTGAGAATGATGTTTCTAGTCGAGGCGTTAGCCGAGACTAGAATCTTATTCGAGCACTGCAAAAAAAAATTCACGTCTAGTGATTTAGTCGATTTAGTCTAGAAAAGGATAATATCGAGGAACAGAAAACATTATCTGCTTGTGCTGACATTACTACATGTATTTTACAAACATAACCTAGTTTACAAGTTTCGAATCAGGAATCTCTTGATTGTAGTTGACAAAACTTCTACCTGGAGCGGTAAAAGGCGGCTTTAGGAACAGTTTTGCTGTTCCGAATTCGTAACTATAGCGAGGTCCATGTTATAATGGCAGTGTTTGATTTGCAATGGTGTTGCTATCCTTGTCTATCAGTCGAGAAAGCAGATAGCGCTATCTCTTTCACGCTTTGCGATGTTGCCACATCGTTTATCAACAATGTAGAAATTCAACTAATTGACAACATATTTAATCTCAATCATAAAAATTTATTATTACATCTTTAAAAAAAGTATTTTCTTGACAAATAAAATATTATTAACTACTTTCAACAATAATGAACAGTTGAATTCATCAGATATACCAGTATCAGCTGTTTGGGTTGCAAGGCTGAGATCTGGCAACCATTTTCTCCTATCTTCCTACACTGCCATTATAACGTGGACCTCACTATAGGAAACAAACTCGACTGTAAAGAAAACATATGATTTTATCACAGTATAGTATGATGTAATGAGAATCATATGTTGATTTGTCAATCAGCTGTTTACCGGCTTGATTTCATGGATGTAAAACAGCTGAAATTGAATATCTATGATATAGTTATTTGTGCATCTAGGGACTAAAGTGCAACTTTTTCTCCCTGAGGGAAACTGTTGTCGCCCGATGGCGTAGCCGAGGGCGACAATTTCCCTGAGGGAGAATAAGTACTTTAGTCCCGTGATGCACACAACATTTTTCCTCCACCTACACCAATACCTATAACAATGAATAATTTTACTACATCTTCACGCTTTCACACTATTTCAGCTCTATTTCGATTGTTAGGTTATGTTCAACCGTTGGTGGATATGAAAAAGTACACACCTCTAACGTCATTAGAGGTGTGTACTTTTTCATATCCACCAACGGTTGAACATAACCTAACAATCGAAATAGAGCTACTTATTTCCTAGAGCTAAAATATTCCAAAGATCGAAATAGAGCTCTTTTACTTTTCCTCTACCGACCACGACAGTGTTGCCACATTCCTCATTCTTCAATCGCGGCGTTGTCGGACTTCTTCCCATGTTAATCTTATGGGTTTATTTTTACTCCCTTGGGAGTAAAAGTGATCACTTTTCCCGCTGGGAATTATTTTTAGTCCCATGGGAGGAAAAGTAGTACTTTAGTATTCGATTCCAGGGTGTAAAATGAGACTTTTGATAGTAGGTGGAGGAAAAAAGAATTTCTATAACTTGTACAGAGTGGGTGAAAAGGCTTAATATTTCATACATTAAGGTAATTTGATGGTGGGTGTGATTGGGGATCCTACTCAAATTGAAAATACTACTTTACTATGACTTTGAAAATCTGGTCCACCATTTTGATTGCAACTTCATTGTTTCAAATAGGAAGGTGGTCATGCGATACAAGATTTTGTTACAGAATGTCAAGGAAAAATGAATGGCGAAAAACCGCATATCGATATCTCAAATCATTTTGAAGATATTCACATTAACAATCAATACTATCCAAAGCTGAAAAGAAAGAAAAACGTATGAGAACGGCTTCGTATCTCATAAAAAATGTGATTTCAATGTGGGTGTGATTGGGGATCCTACTCAAATTGATCCGACTTTGTAATATAATAATTATAATGTAATTATAATTATAATAATTATATGTAATATATTAATTGGGTGTGATTGGGGATCCTACTCAAATTGATCCAACTTTGTAATATAATAATTATATTCGTATGGCTTTTATTGGTGGGGAGTATCTGACAGAACTCGACTTATATTTTTGTATTTTTATGTAGCCTATGTTACTGAGAATAAAAAATCAATTCAATGATGAATTTTATTGATTGTTGAGTAGGATGATACAGTAGATAGATAGACACATAGAGAGCCTGTGTGCTTCCACATAGACTAATAGATAATAGAGGGGAAGCCTTGTAACAATAGACAGGGTTATAGTGAGATCAGTTTGCAGTGTCAGCATTCCTTATCTGCTCACATCAATGCTGCCCATCCAAACAATACTGTCAGTATTTCACAAATTGAGATTCACTTCAAACTGACAGCATTGTTTGAATGGGGAGCATTGATGTTGTCAAATGAGGAATGCTGACAGAGTGAGAGTGAATCTAACTGCAGCTGCTCCCGTCTGTCAATATGTCCAGTTGGGTTTATTGGGGTTCCGACATGACATGACGCGACATGTGAATCCCCACATGTTACCTCACATGTCGTGTGCCGGTGCGGTGATGTCGTTCCAGGAAATTGTCACCGCACTGAAGGTTCGGCAACCACCTTAATTATTGTTATCGATACCTTGATGTGGACATGATGAGTTTGCAGGTAGAGTTCGAATGTTATCGAGTACTATTTCAAGCAAAAACAACAGAATAGTCACATTAGTTGTTGTTGTTATTGTTGTTGTTATCCTTCTTCTTCTTCTACTTCTTTCCTTCTTCTTCTTCTTCTACTTCTTTTTCTTTTTCTTCTTCTTCTTCTTCTTCTTCTTCTTCTTCTTCTTCTTATTTCTCTTCTTCTTCTTCTTCTTCTTCTTCTTCTTCTTCTTCTTCTTCTTCTTCTTCTTCTTCTTCTTCTTCTTCTCTTCTTCTTCTTCTTCTTCTTCTTCTTCTTCTTCTTCTTCTCTTCTTCTTCTTCTTCTTCTTCTTCTTGCTAATTCGAAATCCAGTTCCCATGCCTTCAAACTATTAAATTTAGGAGAACATAGAATACGTGTAGCACTTTAAAACCAGTTACATACACATCGATTTTTGGACGTATCCTTATGAATCCTATCAAATTAAATGGAACTTGACAAACATTGTCTGATTGATATCATCTGTTCAATCTAATGAATGTTTAAGGACCAAAAAAAACGTACGTCCAAAAATCCAAAAAATCTATGTGTGTGTAGATAGCATTAAACTCCGCACACACACATCGATTTTTGTTCGCACGGTATTTTGCCGTCCTTATAAATTCTATTAGATTATATAGATGATTTCAAACAGATGATGTTTGTCAAGTTTCATTTAATCTGATAGGATTCATAAGGATTGCAAAAAATCGATATCTGTGTAGATAGCCTTACCCAGTAATGGATTTTTCTTGTGTTATATTATACCACTTATTCAGGTACTTTTACTAGAGTAAATATTCAAGTATATGAAGAGAAGGGAATGGACTGGTGCTTAGCAGACTCGGAAATTCAGGGAAAATGTGGACCGGGGTCCACTGAATGTATAAACAGGTGCATGCATGTATGAGCGCCTGCCTATCCCTATTTCTGGCCCTGAGCCCCTCCCTTGGGGAATTTTCTGCCCTTTCAGCCCTTCCGTAGTGGAATTATGGCACACCATGTATTACAGCATATATACAGGTAGATTATGCACGTGGTCGACCCAACTACGTTTATAATGAAACCCGCTTTTTGAGGGATGATAAGCTATTCATAATTATTCAAAAACGAAATTTAACAATATTTTAAAATATTTAATTCACAATATTGATCATTGATTGTAATTGATACTTGATAATATTGTTTGAATTGAAGGTCATCAATAATACTTATCATAGTACTGTTATCATAGTTGGTACACACTGGTATCGATAATTATTATTAGAAAAAAAACAATTTCAGATTGTCAAAAACACTTTTTCAACATAGAACTATTTATTTGGATCGTTATTCATTATCAAAATCCGAGAATGGAATAGTTTTGGTCCACTACGTGGCAGTTTTAAATTTGTGCCAATTGCTAAAAAAATAATGGAAGGATGACTGCGATGGTATGGCCATGTAAAGAGACGCCCACCCGAAAACATGACTAGTGCTGGAGATAGAGTGACAGGGGCCAAGGGGCAGAGGCAGACCACGCCTAACATGGATGGCTCTAGTGCTTAGGGATATGAGACAATTGCAACTAACGCCAGAGACGACCCAAGATCGCAATCACTGGCGACTAAGATCCAGGAGAGCCGACCCCAAATAATGGGAAAAACAAGGAAGAAGAAGAAGAATAGTTTTGAGCTAAATCTATCGTTCTTTCCCAATCATAACAATACGATTTGTAATTGTATCAACAAATGATCAATGAAATCAAATGAAACACTAATAATAATACTATCGAGGGAATTCTGAGACACTAGTTCCAGCTGTCACAGTGAGAGCTTGTCCTATCAATGTCAGGTGGACTTGATGCTTTTACATCTAGCGGTTTAAAATATGAATAAAGTATCTACAGTGTGTATGAAGCTACATGATTGGCCGATAGTTCTGTTGACCAATAGAAGTTGAACTGTGTCATTGGACGAGAGACAAGACATCCACAGTATTCCAAATAATATGATCATGTGTTGAACGATAACAGGGTACAAAACTGGAAATACTGCGATAAATTAAAAGTGTTCAATAGTATCTTCATACTATTGTATAAATCACTTTCACATCTTCATAATTATGTTATTTATATACTCTTTACATCAAGCTTCCACTGCTCCATAACAGTACTTTCATAATATATCACTCTCTCTTACTTACTATCACTCAATCTTTCTTCCTCACACTCTCTCACTCACTCACTTATTTTTCTTTCTTTCTCTTACTCTCTCTTTCTTCCTCTCTCTCACTCATTTTCTCTCGTCATTTCTCCTCTCATCCTCTCCAATTCTCACCCGATTATTTCTCTCTGAACCCATTTCCCATCCATCTTTCTATCTGACAAAGGAATTAGATTTTTTCCGGCACTTTTTTCTGAAAAATAACGTCACTGACACTAGTTGTTTAATCTCCAGCGTGATATATCATTATTAATAACCAGCTCTGAAGTCATGTTGGAGCTCTATTGGGATTATTTGCTATCAAATTGAAAGTTTAGGATGAGAAATGTTGAATTTTACTGAAATAAAATAACTGTTGATCAGAGATAGATGATGGACTCTTCGTGAGAAATATTCCACTTTTGAGGTGAAGTTGTGTAAAATCGTTGTGTATAATCTGTCATCGTTCTTAATGAATGATGTACTCGTTGAAAGAAGCAAATATTTTCCATCATACTATACTACTGAATTGGAAAAGTCTCAAATATATTATCAATTTGCTACTAACTGTGAATATCATTGGAAACTCATATCGTTCTATTGTTCTCAATAATCTCTGTCATATTCAACTGCTATCATAGCGATCTCGGGCCCATGTAAATCATAAATTCGTTTGAGGCCCTCTCAAAACTGGAGGTTTGTTCACTTCGAACACATATTATGAAAAACAGTCTGATTTGAAGAGAGAGCAGAACAAAATGTCTCAATCTCGAGTAGGAACTTCAGTTCAAAATTGACTTTAAATTGCTACAAACCGGTGATGAAGCATAATTTTCACTCCTGAATAACTCTTTATCAATGTTTCCGATAAATTGTACGTAATGCTCATCTTTGAATATCGCTTTCAACAGTCTCAATCATTGTCATTATTGAAAGATCGGAATTGAAATTGGATGAACAAACATGCATGAATTTATAGAAGGTAGAATGCCCGTTCTATATAATGATAGAATATTTTGGAATCTCTGTCTTTATTTTGAACTAGGAGGGCGCAGTTAGGGTGCAGCCTATCCTCTCTTTTTTCAACAGAATGTTGCAGTTCTGAAAAATCTATAGTTTTGATTACAAGCAATTTTTGTTTTCCGTGCTATTCTCATTTATTTCATTCAAAAGTGCACAAAATCAAAACAATTATTGGGAGAGAAACAATAGAATTAATTCAAAACTATTTCTCCCCCGAATTTAGATAGTTGATGAGCAGATCTGAATAAGGTTATGATACCACGTCTTATAATATTCCTCGTAAATTTACCGTTCAAATATATGAACAGTATATTTTTCTAAAGGGTTTGTGAATGTGTTAAAAGGAATTTGTAATTTGGTTTGATTATAAATATGAAAAATAGGTATTACGCTAACTACTACATCCATTTATAGATTGAAGAATATGGAAAAACTTGAAAAATTCTAAGCTACAAAAACCACAAACATCATCACCATTTAGAACAAGTTTTTGTACCCTTGTATACTCATCTATAATACTTATCTGTATTTGTCGGTGTGATCAAGTAAACTAACTGAATTTGTACTCATCCATTCATAAGATGGATCATTCTCTAAATCCTTCAATTCAACGAGAGTTTGGATGATATTAGATGATGGTTTCATTAAATAAACATGGTGGTAAATCTACAAAGCACACGAACTTCATGAACCTACAGCACACACGAGGTATACATGTGACTATATATGTGTGATGATGGCTATATGCGGCTAGCCTCCTATGAATGTCAAGGGACATATGAGAGGTGTACCAGGTAGGCTTTTAGGGTGTGGGGGGAGGTTAAAAGTACCCCTCTGGAGAACACCCCTACCTGGACTGACTCTTGTCCAGGACGTTTAATGAAAAATCGATTCAAACAGCTCGTGTTCTGTACCTCCTTGTCAGCATTGGATAAACGTAAAGCATTGCTTTCATACATGAGGGACACTGACAGTAAAAGTGAATCTCACCATAGCAGCTGGATTCTCCAGACCCCTTGGACCACTGGAGAATTTTCCTGTCCATGCAATGGCCTATATGTGTATGTGTGAGCTGAATTCCAAATCAAAACATGACCTGGAAAATGTTGGCAGCGGGAAAAGTGGTTTTTCCAGCAGTTTTCTCCCTCACCGTACAGGTGGAATGGCTTGCTCTTTCCAAGGTATCATTTTGGTTTTCCGTGCTCATTTGTTGGAACATGGCAGGGAATGGTTTGGATTCATTGACTTGTTTCCACGTCGGTTACGATTGGTTTTTGATTATTCTAAAGGGTTTGTGAATGTGTTAACTACTGTTTGGGATGCTATTTGACCATTCTGAATGGTTTTTAGATTCATCAACTCTACTATTGTCATGGTTGCTTTTTTCAACAATTTTACAAAAGTTGAAGTTTTTATAAAGACATTACAACCGATTATTTGTGTTGAAAATCTCTCTCGTGTCATTCTGTCTTTGTCTGTGTGATCCAGTGAACCAACTGAACTTTGTCTATCATCAATTTATGAGATGAATAATTTTCTCCAATTATGACATTCAATGTTATGATAAATAAACTGTCGTGTTTTTTCGTGAAAGTTTTGAGAAATAGAGGTATGTTAATTTTTATCTTACAGAGTCATTCTGATAAGAAAATCTTATTCGTTAATGTTGACGAATGTTTCATTCCTTGATAGATTATATTCCTGAATGATCAGTTTCATTTTTGTTCAGCATCCAGGGTGTCTAGGATACAGTGGTCTTCATACCCTATCATTCCACTACCTCCGTGAACAAAGTTATAGTGCATTCTGGTGACTTCAGCACAGGTAGAGCTCCTACACCAATAGAAATTCGTTGATTTCAGCTAATCATATTAGTTAGTGTTCAATCTTTATCAGTG